>NW_010103444.1:0-236 GCF_000699245.1 Pterocles gutturalis | reverse complement strand
GATGTTACTTTTTTCTCAGTCTAGTGCAGAATTTGTAAAGCTTATGAAATACCCTGAGAGTGCAACTGGATGAATGTTATCTTATGACTAAATGAGAGTTTTCTAGAAATAGTGAACTTCCCAAGGAAAACTAAGAATCATCTTCTAAATTGTCTCGGTGATCTGGCCGATAGTATTGCAGAGTGCCCAATTAAAACAATTCTCCACAAAACTGCTCTGGGAAACCAGAGGCTGAG
>NW_010103443.1:488-37075 GCF_000699245.1 Pterocles gutturalis | reverse complement strand
CAGCCTGTCTAGGTCTCGCTGAATGGCATGTCTGTTCACTCAAGCTCACATTGGGTACAGAAGTGAACACTGGAAGTGTCTGCTTACTCTCCAACAACTGCCCCAGAGTATTCCTCATTTCCCACCTTATGCTTGAAATCATAGCATGAAACTAGCGCTTTTTAAAATAAAAACTATGCTATGGGACAGCACTAAAAGATAAAGGCAGCAAAGCATGTAATGTTGCGTGGTATCTTCCCTCATTGTGCACGCCCTGTGAATTCTGTATCTCTGGATTCCAGCAAAGAGCCAGGCTTTTCTTTTCCCCTATTGTAACTATTTACTCACTGGTAGTGAGATTCCCTCCAGGAAGCACTTCATGTCCCACCTACGCCACACAACCGTTGCTATGCTGAGTGGGACTTTATAATCTACAGACAAATTTGGGGGTATTCACCCCACGTTTCATACAGCAAATTTACATGAGGAAAAAAGTAGTTTGAAATAAATCTTTAAGCATTGAAACTAAGTGTTTACAATAAATGGTTACAATAAAACATTTCTAAATATAAGTACAATGTCCTGATGACTGGTAATAACTCAAAATCATGCTTCTTGGTATGGTGGGAAGAAGAACCCATGTTGTATATCACAGCTTGTTAAGTGAAGGGTAAAGGAGAGCAAGAATAGGGACAAACAGTAACGCACAACTTAAAATGTTAAATTTAGTACTGTGACTATGAAGAGCAGATCCATCCAAGAAAGCAAACGGACTGTCTCACATTCCCATCAGTCAATGTGAAAACTATGTGGGAGGTAAGTCACACTATAGCTTGTTCCTACTTGCACCCAAATGGTATCTACATTCAGCAGAAACTGAAGCCCTATCCAGAGTACCACTTCTCCTGTCTTGTACCTACCATAAGAGCATTATTCATATTTCAAGAGGGTGGCTGTGAATTTTCTGATATTGTTATGTCTTAGGCACATGAGAGGTATTTGTCTTTAGAAGTTGTTTAAGTGCTGCTCTCCTGCGGCTTTACAAAAGCCTCACAAGGGTCACAGTTAGCTGATCTGAAGTTCAGCTGATATCATGAGCCATGAACTTCTTCGGAACGGTTCAAATGTGATTCCCATTCTAAGGTGACAGCACAAAACCAACAGCAAAGCAACTGCCTGACAACGAGAGTTCAGGTGCAGAGGGAAGGCCAACATCACCATGCTGGCCTGGGGTGCACAGCTGCTTGTCCAGTCTAGCCCCATCTGATAAGCAAAACCACGAGGAGCGATTGTCACCTGTGAACTGCTCCCCACTCTCCCTTTTCTTCATGCGCTCTGTTATCAAACTGTGGCTCTTGGTCAGACAGAGGCTATAGAAACAATGCGATGTTGCATATGTTACTTAAGTTAGCCTTTTGATACTACCACTGTCATTCATCTGCTCTCCAAAGGAAATAACAAATAGACAAAAAGTGTTTCTAGTGTCTCCTCCCTGATAGATTCCGTTGTTGATAACACTAGAGATAAAAACCCCAATGTATACTAATATTTTAATGCATCAATAGCAAAATAAATAGTTAGGTGTGGTCTTCCACATTCACTGCCACGAGCGACTTTTAAGTTCCAGATACAGACATCCGAACTTTTACCAGTTCACGAGGGCTCCAGATTCACAGCGATCAAGGTGCTGTACAGCGCATATCATCTTAGGCTTGACTTGGCAGACACTTACTAAAAGTGAATCAACTTCAAAAGGGATGAATCACACATGTGAAATTAACATGCATGTAAGAGTTTGCAGGATTGGGGCCTTAGGGTGCACACCTTCCACCAACTCTCTTTAAAGAAATGCAGGTGTAATGTATATCCAAACTTGACTGGCTTCATTCTTTTTAATGCTTGCTCCCCTAGCAACTGGAATGGTTTCACTTGTTCGGTTTTCTGCATGGTTATCAGTGGGAATTTTATGCTCAAATACTGTAAGGACAAGCTTCAGTGCACTTCTGGAGTCAGTGGTGGTTAGAATTTCACTCTGCCTTAGACTTCCTGCAGTAATGTAAATGTAACCTTGCAAAATATCAAGTATTTAAATTCATATTTACGTGGGAGGTAATTTTACTGCGTCTAATCTGATGTTCTCACAGCTCTGCATGAGCAACTCCCCATTTTCAACCTTTTACCACTGCTCTACAAGTAAATGGAAGTGCTTTTACTACATAAAATATACACAATTTTTATTCAAGATATCTTCCTGCTTAGAGAGTTTCTGTTATTAAAAAAATATTATTCTATTGTTTTGAAAATGAATTATCCCTTGAGGGTAATCTAAGAAATTAAAGGAATGCTACTAATTTTGATATGTCAAGCAACTGGCCCAAATTAACAGTGGTCTGTTTAGCTTCATGCATAAAGTGAATGAGACTACACGCAAATTGCAGAGTTACAAATGAAAAAGCGGAAATGCAGTAGTTTACTTCTTATTTAGAAAGGGAGTCCACATTTTACCATCTAAAGAAACAAAGAAAGAGTCACTTAAAGTAAAAAAAAAAAAAATTAAGAGACTATGATTAATATAGATCAAGTCACTGGTCTGCCAGCTGACAGTGCTACGTTAAGAAGCTTTTAAGAAGAGACATAACTCCTGATCTTCTTTACAAATTATTAAATGGAAAAGAGAAATCAGTCATCATTATATAAGTTTGCATGCCAGGTTAAAAGGCAAGCCACTGAGAAATGTGACATTAAAAACTGGAAGAAAGCTATTTTTAAGATAAGTGGATACTGTACTGCAGTTCGATGCCAATTAAACAAATATTAATTCTCAGAAAATGGGATTAAGCTGATGCAATATTTAGTAAAACTGAGAAAGTTACACTATTAAACAGTTTAAACATTGACTGCTCATCAAGATCGGTTTTCTCCCTTCCCTCTCTGACACTTTGTACACTGCATCAAGATGATCTCTTCACTTTCAGTATGCAACTGTTTAATAAATAGAATTTAAATATTTCTGTAGCAGAAATCTTTTTAGTGGGCATCTAATTACGCACATATACAGCTGTCTGATGTTTACCATTCTTCTTTACATGCTTATCAGTGTGAAATGCAGTGTGAGTACACAGCAGATCATAAATACACATTTATGAGATTAGTTCTATGTCAACTCTTCCTCTCATTCCAACAGTAGAAACAAAAAGAGAAACTGAAAATGGTTATGGTGCAGTTTCCTTTTACAATTCCCTATATCAAAATGGGTGTGCAGTTTTAAAGAGCTTAAGAGTCATAGTAGGAGTCTAATACAGGAGTGGCAATGCTAAGGAATCCAAACAACAAGCTCATGTGAAATTCCTCAGGCGGTAGATGGGTGTGGTAAAAAAAAGTAGGTGCCTGATTTGCAGGAACATCTAATGGTATCTAATGCTTTAGCATTTTCTCACATTGGACCAGAGCCACCTCTATTCAATTGCGAGGTTATTTGTTTGATTTGCTGTTGGGCTTGTTTTTGCTTTAAGACTTTAAGGGTTTGCCACTGAAGGGCTTATATATTCATGAGATAAAGCAACAACTACAAAGCCATAGGGGACCATGCAGTAGGTATGGCAATGGCACCATGTCGCCACACAGGACTTCAAGTCTCAAGTTAATAGAGCCTGTTGCGTTTTCTACATCTGGTCTTCGACACAGAAAAAGCCTTGAAGTTATTCCTGCAGCCAATGCAAAACCAGGACCGTCAGACCTCCCAGGGAGCTCACACCAGCCTGACAGACCAGGTGAACTCGTCAACATTAGAAAGCTGTAGAAACATTTGGGAACAGACAGCCATGAAGACCATGAAAATTCATTCACTCCAAGCTCCTTTACAGAAAAAAAGCTTCTCTCCTGCCATCATACAGACTAAATACGAGATAAAGAGCTGAAAGTGGATCAAAGAAACAAGAAGAGATTAGGGCATGCAGCTTCTAACACGTTAGAAGACCAATGGTTCTATGAATCCCCAGGCGATATAAACTGCTTTTAAATTAAGTTTTGATAACTGATAACTTTTATATTCTGTGCTATGGCCATTGCTTAGGACTAAACAACATGGAAAAGACCAGTAAATCGCATGTTCATGACTACCATTCGAAAACTGCTGACATCCAGAACAACAGGAAGAGGAAATCCACAAAGCAGGCAGAGCCATGCAGCTATCCCATGTAATTATGAGTGGGTGGAAGGGAAAAATCAAAAAACCAGTCACCCAGCAAGAGATTCAGGAAAGCACCGGTGAAAGGGAAGTATTAAAACATGTCAACCTACCGGTATACTTTGTGCCAATTGAAACAGTCAGGTCTTGATGAGAAAGGGGAGGGCAGAAAGAAAACTGACAGCCCTTGGTCCTGCACTCTCACTTCTGACAGTCAAAAGGAGTGATGAGTTTGGCTCTGTTTTATAAGGAAGCCTCATAAGAAAGAATGGAGTCCTGAAATCATGGACAAAGTCTTGGCGGGAAGGCAGCAATAAGTTACTTTATGATAAAAATTCTGCATGCATATCAAGTAGTTCGTTTTCATTTCATATTATCTTAAAAAAATATTTTAATTTAGGCTAGTCACTTCCTTCGAAATGAAGCTGGTTTGTATTATTTTACCTGCTGTCATTTACACATGACTGCTGAGACTAAATAAGACCAAAACACAAGGATGGACTTTAAATTCGAAATGGTAGAAAGTTTATAAACTTTATATAGAGTGGTGTATAAATTATTTTGTTACCTGAACTTGATCGCATTCATCAGTGGGGTAGATCCATATCTGTCTCTAGCATAAACAGTTGCGCCAGATGTCAACAAATACTCAACTAATGGTAAGTGCCCTTCAGAGGCTGCAATATGAAGCGGAGTTCGGCCATCGTAGTCTCCACAGCTCAAGTTTCCACCCTACAAAAGGACAGATCTTTTGCATGCTAAAAGGTAATGCCTCCACATTAATTTGTTGGTACAACAGTAGATGCATACACCGTATTTTAATTCTGCCACGAAAATGTTAAGCTCGTCAAACTTAAAGTTTATCTTGTAGCGTTGTTTTAGCACCAACAAAGAGATTCATTCCACCTTCTGCATGTTCCCCCCTCTACACATGTTCTCATTACAGCCCCTTCAGATATGCCCTTTATTGCAGTATGCCACACAGCAGCTTTGTGCCTCTACTCTGCTGACTTGACTTGTCTTAGTTTATTGCTATTTTCAAGATATATTTATGCTTTCTCAAGGCCCATTACTAAAGTCTCAAGAGTAAAGCAAGGCAAAGAGGAAAAAAAAAAAAATAAGAAGTGCAGAAGATGATACAGGGAAATGCCTGAGTTTTTCTTCAGGTATAACCTAAGCTAGAGCAATGCGGAAAGCCAAAAATCCTGAATTAGCACTCCACTGTGTTTTACTTAAATATAATTTTCAAGTGGTTTTTTTTTAATCATGACAGATTTACATCCAAAAGCTGGATAATATGAATATGCATAAAGAAAGTTAAGTGAAAGAAAGCAGCACAAACCATTTTAAAGTGTTCCAAAGTTAGCAGATAAGAAGTTGCATTTTAATCTACCTGTATTTTTACAGTTCAAAAGAAAATGTAAACAGCTGAGAATCAGATAGGAGAAAGAACATGCCAGTTTTGAAAGGCAAAAACTAGGAGCCTAGAAAACAACTGTATTAGTCAAAGCACCTTGATTCTAAGACTTAGGTAGTAGCTGCCCAGTGAGTATAGTTTCCTCCCATCATCTACAGCTCTATTTGAAAATTTGTGTTTTGTACGAACTGTTAATTTTACATTACCATTTCTGCTATGGCTCTTAGTGCATCTACGTCACCCAGTTTAGCTGCAGCACAAGCCAAAGGTGGAATTAATGCATCTCTTACGGCTGCTAACTCCTGAGAAACAAATAAAGTCAAACATTTAGTATCAGCCTCACCTCTAACGTCATAAAAACACTGCCCTTGCTGTCATGTAAAGTTTCCAAATTAATCATTTAAAAATGGTAGCATTTAGTTCTTGGAAGGAAAGAAGTCTTGTGTATTTTACATTTTGTCAGTCTCACATCCATGAAGATTTATATTCCTCCCCGGCAGCAGCACAATTCCCTGATATCTATATATACACCATTTAAGGTGCACGCACTAATTACCATCTCTGTATGGCTATAGTTACAGATTGGACCGTAGTACAGTAAGAGAAACAGTGCTGGTAGGAGTTGGAAAAGGCCATATAGTCCAGTCTCCTCAAGACTAGATCAACTTTATTCATGTGATTCCTCAGATATTTGCATAACCCATACTTCCAAACCTCCATGGACAAACCCCGTACACCCCCTATATATTCTCCCATTTCTCACACTTACTAAAGAAGAACCATACATTCAGTATACATTAGCTACTAAAAATCCCATCTTCCCCGAAACCAAGCCAAGAGAAAGGCAAATACTTGTATCTTACAACCAATACTATTTTTTTCTGATTTTCCAGTTGGGAAGGACTAATATTAAACACCACAAATTACGCTTGTGTAGTGCTTCCTTAGTATCAGCCTTCTGTGACTGCATGTACAATTAAGCTGGTTTACCCACTATTATTTGGATTGCTCCAAACTGTCAATACATTTGACCACAAAAATACAGAGCACTTTTTCATATCATTGATACCCTGAATTACAGCCACTGTCTGAGGCTTGTTATTGCAACCAGCCAGCCAAGAAAATAAAATCAAGATGGGGCTACAAAGAGGAAAAAAAAAGTTAATATGTTTTTAATTAAAACATTTAAATGTTATGCTTGTCATTGTGTCCTTTCTCCCTAACCCAACGGGTTAGCTGGGACACTCAGTACTAAAAAAATAATATAAAAGCTCCAATGTTCCATTTTTCTTTCAGCTTTGCTGTTCAGCTTTAAGCTAGGTTCATTTAACTGAGTTTACAGCTTTACATGAGTTCGATTTTAAATATTTAAATATATACCTCCTTGCTGCTGATACTTAGAGATTTGGCAATCACTTGAATAAACTTGCTATCTCTCAGAGAGATCTTGGCTCCTGTGGGTACAACAGTCATTTCTCCTCTTAGATTCTCACTCAGCATCTGAAAAGCAAGCAATCAAATCCTTTGTTAGCAGAGGAAAAATATGGTAGTAGTCTAATAAAAAACCTTAGAATCAAGTTAGAAAATTGTTTGGAGGAATTACAGAAACTAACTGAATGCAGACAAAAGGTTATAGAAATAGTTACTGTCCCATGAAGACTGCAAGTTTAAAAAGACAAAGGGGAGGAAAAAAGGGACAGGCAAATAAAACTTTCTTCCAAAGCTAAGAAACCAAAATAAGCACATAACAAAACACCCCAATTTTTAGAGTATGCAGACAAAAGTTCCCTAGTGGGGTAAGCTGCAGCCTACTTAAAAACACAAAGATAGTGAGTAATTAGCAGAATGAGGCTGAAGACCAGAATACTCTGAAATGCTGCCTTTTGCCAGCATTCCCAAACCTCAGTACTCCTACACACGTTGCGTACGCAGGCCACAAAACAAAGCCCAGTGCTGCCTGTGGATGATCATGTATTTCAGTGGATTTTTGAACAGCTCCATTAGACCTGATTTTGTTAAAATTTGGCCATAGAGCCAGCTGTGAATGCAGAAGGTCTACACTAGTACCCGTCATTCAACATTAAAACAGGAGTGTAACAGTTTGCAGGATGGGTGCATCCAATAAAAACAGGGGAAAATAAAAAAGCCAAACCAAAACCAGGTCAGCCAACTCATGTGTAGAAAGTGCTTGAACATGGCAACAAAGAAATTAAAATACTCCAAAAGACAGGTTCTGGGAAATCCAGACAACAGAGGGAGAAGCCAATCACTAAGAAAAAGCAACTGGTTTCCTCAATTCTGACAATTTTACATACTGGCACTCTTTCACAAAAGGTTGCTGATGCAGCTATAAAGCACGTAGTTATTTCAATTAGAATTTTAAAAAGCAGGATTGTGAAAGTTTGCAAGAAACAGATGTGATGTTGGAAGGAGGAATGCCCCAGGTTTGCTTATGTCTAGGCATGCCCTTTATTAAAAAAAAAAAAAAACTCCAAGTGCTGACAACACTATAGCTGTCTGCTGGAAGAGTCTCTTATACATGTAACTCAGAGGATACCAACTGCTTTGGCGCGCTTTTAGAGTTTGACAGGTTGAGATAATTGCTTTGCATAGGTAACCTTAGCAATTGGCACCTGTGCTCAATGCACCCAGTGCAAAGCCCTACGTGCCTTACTCAGTCCTACCAGCTCTGCAGCCATTTGCATGTGTCTGGGGGCACATTCCTTGCTTCTTCGTGTTGAAAGAGAATCCCAAAATAACCACGCCAGCTTCAGGAGCGCTTCCGTCTCTTGGGAGACTATTGTTTGCTGATATGTTTAGCTGAAGATATTGCCACAGTCAACATATCTCCAGGCTTCTTCTTCTCCTGGTCTCTACCACTCATTCCTGCCCAGGCAATGCAGCATGCTGCTCCCTTAGTTGTGCCAACACAATTGTTTGTGGGTCTGTACAATGAGTCAAATGAGGAAACTTATCCTGCTTAACTCAAGGAAATTGAAAAAGTTATTTTGTTTTTCAAACCATATAAAAAAGCTCCCAGCACCACCGCATGTGTGTAGCACGTTCCGAAGGGCAGCACATGAAGATGCAGGAGTACCTTGTGCCAGTGGTACCTAAAACCTCCTATCACCAAGTCCTCACCTGAGTAAGTCAGCTATCTCACCTCAGCAAACTGAATCTCAAATTAAATTTTAACTCACACACCTAGGCAGGAAGCTAGCTGGGAAAGTTTCTCCTGTCCTAGGTCAAATAATCCTCTGTGCAAGAAGACAAAGCCTGCATTAAGAAGAGGCTAGTACACCTATGTTCCAGGGCCAGTGAGTGTACCAAAGGAGCATCAGTGAAGAGCCTGGGTTTCTGAAGTGTATAAACACATGCAGTACCAGTACTCTCACACAGCATTATGTCGTTGTCAAGCATGTTCTTGCACAGAGTATGTTCTGGCCATCCTCATCGAAGAAACACATAGCTCCTCCTCCTCTCATTTTTCAGAGCCAGGGCTTTAGCAAACAACTGAAAGTTCAGAGTCTGAAACTGTTTCTAAGCACAGTAAGTGGCACTTCCAGGCACCTTACTTACGATTGTAGGTATCCAAATATGTTTGTCTCAAGAGCTGCTACTGGTTGGAAGATATTGAGCATGAAATAATGATCAAATTTGTTTCAGTTTTAATAAAAACAAACCATCACCAAAAGACACACGTGTGCATGCAGTGCTTAAGCCCAGAGAGTGACTCATCATGATGTCATCTCCCAAAGTGTCAGGATTATTTCACAGCATACAAGCACAGAAACACATGCATTCCTACAGACTGCTGCTCCCCTTTCTAATTCAGAGCTATATGTTCCTTTCAGAAAAGGAACATTATATATAACTACATAATTTGAGGAAAAAAGCCTTGATTAAACACCAATGAACAGTAACAACATTGTCAAAGGGGTTATGATTTTAAAATCAGTTACAAATGGTTCTTAGAATAATCCTCTATTTTTTATGTATTATAAAGTGTATCTCGTCTTAGAGAAACAAAATCTAGAACTCTCATGAGCAGTGCTGTATAGGAAGAGGCTGTAGGCAGTATTTATTTTCAGAATTAGCTTTGTGTGTATGAATCTTGGATTAAATTTTTACCACACTAAAATCAATGGCAAGATCTTTGCTGACTTCAGTAGGGTTGGGATTCTGTCTCCCATGTGAATTTCCACACATGGGTTTTTACTACAGAAATGCCCAAGATAGACTACTCCTGTTTAAAGATAGCATTTTTATGGCTCAGTCACGGTCTTCACCTGAGTTTACAAATTTTCTCTCCCAATCTACAAACATCCATTTGCCTAACAGTATTTTCCTTAAGAAAAAAAAACACGTGATATTCACATTATGGCTCTGGAACAAATTGCTTTTAAATGCAAGGGAGAAGCTCAAGGAATTCAGCTAAGCAGAAGTTAGCACAGTAGATAAGAAAGTTAAAGCCTTTCAAGGTCACACTGAAATATTTACCTGCCTCTTCTCCTCCCAGCTAAGCTCACTCTTGCTGAGCGTGTATGACAGTTTAGTTAGGGCTGCCTCTGGTGTCATATCACCGCCAGGAATTACTCCAACATCAGCTAGAGTCTGAATAAAAAGCAATAATGATCCCAATCAGCACAGCATTCAGAAATACCTGCGTGTACAGAAAATGTACGTGAATGATGAGCAGTCACACGGAATACAGTATGCAGCCATGCCTCCACTCTCCTGCTCCTCCTACTGCCACTGTAATTTTTGTAATTTTAGTTATCAAACACCAAGCAAATACTGGAGCCAGATGAATAGAGATTACTTTTACTTTAAACTCCTTTTCATGCAATAACATTGAAGAATTCAACCAAACGTTTGCCACGGTCACTTACTAAGCTAAAAGTGAAAGGTCCATATCAGCTATCTGCAGAGTTGTCAGATTCCCTTTATTGAAAAGCTGCAGTTACTCTGTTTTAACCCAGTGGCATTTTGAACATTGCCAGGTAGGCTGTTCTCACACAGACATATTTACCATTCTTTTATGGGGCATTGCTTTGGATGAATTCCAGCACTACAGCGTGCTCACAGCAGGAGTGTTTTCAGATCCTTTCAGGCTGCGCTAGCAGCGCATGATTTAGAACATACAACTGAAATATGTAATTCACACAGCTCTGACAAGAACAGCTGAAAAGGATGACCTTTTAAACTTATCTGTCTGCTAGTTTAAAACAAATAAACTATCTGAACCAAAGCAAAAAGCAGAAAGATCTTGGTCAGCAAGCCCAATAAGCGTACAGTGAGCAAGACAACAAAGACAAAGGAGACTTCAGATGCCTTGTCGCTAAATTGTACCTGAGCAAACACTCTGGCTTCTCTAAACCACAGACCATCATCTTTGTTATAATGTGATGCCTCACATTATCTTGCAGTAGGTTCTTTACACTGTATTTTACTTTTAAATACCTTGTATGTAAACTTCAGCTTTGAAACTTGTTGTGGCTTTAATATTTTTAGCAAGATACAGAGCCTTAATCAGCTCATTAACCACCTCTGAGACCCCCAGACTAACATTTTTTAAAGTCCCATGGGAAAATATATACAGAGAAGGTGAGAAATACTTTCTGTACTGCAGAGCTAGCCAAAGAACAGTTCGGGCTTTTTCAGTGGGTTTGAGAAAGAGAAGGAGGATGGGATTTCCCAGCTTCCTTCCTATAACTAAAGTGCCCTCAATTCTAAGTTTCTACTGTGCAGATGGATCAGAAGCCAGACATTCAGTTAATTAAAACAAATACTTCAAGGTAAACCAGGGACTCAGCTGACCCACCTGGCTAGCTTGAATGAGTAAAAAATGGCCCAGCCATATGCAAAGACCTGTGAAAGATTTTATTTAAATAAAAATCAAAGTAAAGTTAACATTACAGCAACTTTCCAGCATTCACCCATGATACTTCCTCCATTGAGCTGTTTCTTATGAAAAGGAGAAGGCAATGAAAGAACAAGCATGAAGTAATTTTGTAGGACTTGGCTCTGTCAGTGTTCTCCTCAGAAGATGCCAGGAAAACAGGGCAGCCTCAATCAACGGGATGCTGAAGCAACATAATACATGCTCCATACAAAAGGTGGAAGCCAGAAATGAACACATTTCCACACAGCCTTACAGCAGTTCAGCAAGACCTGAGCAGAAACTTCTAATTCAGCATACCAACAGTCTGGATCAGAGTGCAAAAAGCCATTTTAGAGGTATCTACTTGGAGAATCTTTTAACCACAGCATAGAAAAGTTTTTTTTTTCCTTCCTTCCATACATTTTAGCAGTCAATTTCAAGCAGAAGATCCCATAAAAGCTAGGCTTAATTTTCATGTTGTTTTTCAAATATGTTTTGTGCCTTTTATTGACTTAAATGCTTTCTTCCTTCTGTGTGAACTGTTTTATATAATCCATGTGTTCCTATCATATTTGCTACAGAGAACAGGATCTTTGCAAGAGTTAATACTTCTCAAAACATCTCCTTTAAGTTATGCAAAAGGTTTACCAACACCCAAATGACTGTCCGTATCAGAAAATACCAAGTTTGGATACTGAAGAGGTAGAAAGAAACTCTTACAATGTCCTTTTCTTTCTCCTCAAAACAGTCTATGTGTTCTTGAAGCAAATATAATCTAAAGCTGTGTCAAAAGCAATGCTACAAGAGGCAGGTTTCAGCACCAGACTAGAGTATCCAGGTTTGTCTCACAGTCACTGAAGAGCCTGGCTCTGCCAGACAGGTGGTTGCTCCCAACAAAACCAGGTGTCTAAAACAGGGGGATGAGTCACCCTCTGGCAGTGCTTCTTGGCTACTTAATGGCCAGCCTTTTTATAAAGGCCAGTTAAACCAGCTTCCTTCACACTACCATATGCAACACATACCCTTATATGGCTTTGAGCTCTTATTAGTGCCAGTGATATCATGACTTAAAACACAATTGAGAAACTCACAATAAAATGCCCTGAATATTAAAAGTATCTACACAAAGTCTGCTTTAAGTTAGCCTTCATGGGTTAAACACAACTGATTTCCATTCTGCAAGACAGACACTTCCTTACATACTGTTCCCCAACCTCTCACTGAATTCAGTTGTACTTCCAGTCAAATAAAAAACTGGTATTTGGAATACCGGTTGGATTTGCAGGCTTTCTCGATGTTCCTACATTGCAGCTAAGTAACTGCTGGTGTATTGAATCCTACTTTATTTGATCACCTGACCCCTAAGCTAGCTTCTAGCTCAGTGGAATCCCTTTGGGAGAGATACTACTGATCTAACGCAGTGTATCTGGGACACAACAAGAGCAAGCAATCACTAATCTGTGATTTGAGCTGCCTGTTTCGACTGTTCAGATTAGGAGTAATAGGATCTTGTTTGCAGATACATATTTAAATGCTTCCAGCTTAAGATTTTTCACATAGAATTATTTTACAAGCAATATCTTTAGAGCTTAACAAATCTGGTTTTATACAGTGGGACTACTAGAAGCATACAATCAAGTTGTATCAGTGGGATGTTTCTTTTACACAGCAGAACAGTTTGAAATCATTGCACAACCCTTACCTGCCCTGTTGCGTAGACTGTTGTAACAGACCCTCGTAAACACTGCGTACAGTTTAGAATCACTACTTTTCGTTCAGTTGCTTTCTTCAGTTCTTCCAGCAAGTCTTCTCTTTTGTTTGGGGCATTGCCACTTCCATAAGTTTCAAGTACAATCCCCTCAATTGGAGGCTGAAGAAATGCTTTGACCTGTTTAAAAACAAGACAGGGAAGGGAGACAAAAGGTGTGTTTAAGCCACATTAAGATTTTCACGTACGACACAGAGTTTTTAAAAATGGTCTATTCCTGTTATAGTCTTACAGGCTCTCATGCCTTACAGTCATCTCATGCCCTTCTGTGCTCCCCGTTTGCAATAACTGAGACTGTAGAATAAGCTTTAAAAAATGAACACTACACTCTTTAGCTTCCTTTAAAATTCCTAGAGGTATAGATTTTAAAATAAACTATTTTCTACAGTCATGTCCTCAGTGTGAAAAAGGATGCTATTGTTCAAGTGCCATTAACAGGCTATACTGTTGCACCGTGGCAGAAAAAATAGGTAGATTTACACTTACGAAATAAATGTGGAATTATTAATTGAGTTTAGAACCCCCACCCTCGCCCAGATTTGTTACTTTAGCAAAGAGTTTTGTTAACAAATGTCTGCCTAGGAGAAAGAGGGTCTCACCTTTCAGGAAAGAACATTCTAATGAAGCCTGGAGGTTTTTTAACCCAAAACTCAATTGATTTAACTCAAGGCAGAAAAAAAAAAGAGGCACTAATTCATTCTGGGCCCGTTGTTAATGAGGCAGCTATTGTGGCTCACTGTAAGAGGATGCCTAGCAAAGTCTTCTTCCTAGAAAGATGTATTTTAAACAACCTAGACATTTCCTTGCTGATCACATATGCTAAATGCAATACACTGTAAGCCCCCATGAGGCTAACTATACAGTTGGAGTTTTATTGCAAATATACCACCCCTCTGCCTTTCCATCTGTTCGTATTCACCTAAAGAGAATGGTATTATAATTGAGGAGTGCTGCTTAAACTACTGGATTCAATTTAAGATGGCAACAGCCACAAAAGACCTGTCAATTTAATGGAACTAGTATTTGACAAAAAATTTAAAGACAAATGATCTAAAACCACAGTTCTGGAAAATAATTTTTAAAGGCAAAAAAATCCCACTTCTCACTTTCAGCAGCAAAATCCCACTTCTCATTTTCAGCTCTGTATGAATGCTGAGAGTCATGTTAACCACCAGCGTGAGACAAAATGAACCTTAAAAAAGAAGCATGAGTTGCAGAAATACTCACAGTCCCCTCCACACACCATATTGTGAATTCTTTTACAAGATATCTATTAATATGTCTCAACATGCAGCATAAGAGCATTTCCATGGTCACTTTAGCCTGCACCTGTCTAGAAGAGCACACTCGACATATTTATGAGCCCTGATAATAAATTAATTTTAAGCTTCAGAGCTCAGGCGGTTTAGACAAAAGATATTTGAAAAGTTTTTATCAACAGTTTATGCATATGAAAATAGTCTTTGAATGCTCTGATATTCCAAAAAACATTTATCAGAAGATCCTTTCCCTTCCCTCCAAAACCCAACCCTGCTACAACAATGCAG
This sequence comes from Pterocles gutturalis, assembly GCF_000699245.1. Taxonomy (NCBI): domain Eukaryota; kingdom Metazoa; phylum Chordata; class Aves; order Pterocliformes; family Pteroclidae; genus Pterocles; species Pterocles gutturalis. The sequence continues at coordinate 22,294 of NW_010103443.1, read as the reverse complement.
CTTCCTTATTTCAGCTAACTAATGAAGTATTTGAGCATCACCTCACCCACTTCCAAAACGAAGCTGTGACACTTACAGCAGCAGCAGTGATTCCAGGGAAGATTCGCAGAAGCCCAACATTCCTGTTCATATTGGTATGAACTCGAAATTTCTTTTTGGTATTGGGTCTCCACACCGTTTCCCAGTTTACTGTTAAAAAGAAATGGCCTTTTAACTTTAATATTAAGACATAATATTAAGTATACTTGTAGCACTTTATACTTACAACATTGTCTTTAAAATTGTTTCTTATCTAGGGGATTCATGAAAGATAATGTATTTTTGAAATGAGGAAATGAAGGCCCAGCCATAGCAGCTGATCTAACACACCTTATTTATTAGGTACTAAAAAATACGTCTTCAAGGCCACATCCAGGTCAGGCTCAACTGTGTTCTATTTTACCTTGAATTCCAAAATAGTCTATATTCTGAGATATATCAGTATTACTCATCAATATTTCTAAGTTAGTGCCCTTCAAGGAGATATTTAATGTGTATACTTCAATTTAATAGCATTTTGTAGCAAAGACTTCCAAAATGAATATTTTAGTTCAATAGGTTCATTAGTGAACAGGATGATCTATCAGAGACAAAGCTGTGTGCCTCTACTACAACCTCTTCAAAAGACAAGTCTGATAGCTGTGAAAAGTACTCAAGTACAAAATCTGACGGGTTCACGATGCTGAACACATCCTGTTAGTGCCAACTGTCCCAGTTCAGAGTGCTCAGAAAGCCTCAACCAACAGAGGAGTGTGCAGGGATCTTTACTTGTCACGCACTGACCTGAACTTCGTTGTTATGTAGTTGGCCTGATACCAGCCTGGATTCATGTTTAGAAAACAAACCTTCGTCTTCCCAGACATAAGAGATGACAAATGCTGTTACTGTTGCCACTAATCACCTCCAGAGTTTATTAGGTAGTTACTAACGATTAAATAAAATAGCAAGGATTCAATTAACTCTGACTATACATTTAGAGCCAGAAGCCAGCTGTTTAACTAATAGTTTGTTTGTGTTGCATTATTAGAAGCCAAGTCATGTATTATTGATTTCAAAATTTTACTACTACAGTGTAGCAGCGCAGCGTTGGTAGCACTGATGGCTCCTACAAGGCAGTGGAAGAGGTGTAACAAACAGCAGCCAGCAGCTCAGAACATCATGCTTCAATGAAAGTAGATCATGCTGTAAAACTCCCTGTCTTCCCATCATGATTTAAGCTTTTTAGATTTTGGAGAAGCTCCCAAACAGCAAGACAGATAGAAGATCTGCATGCATAATACTGACTTGCTCTCAGCCATGCAGAGAGTTACTCACACCAATTACTGTTGCAATCTCTTGCAATCAGCAGACGGCCATTTGCTAGAAAATTCAGAGTACATTTAAAAGCCTCCATTGAAGCCTGCTCTACTGCCCCACTACTAGATATACTAAAAACTACAGGACAGAAAATAGCAGTCACCTATAAGACTTTATAAACTGTCCCTTCTTGTCACGGTGCCCTGTCAGCAACTAGAGCCTCTGTATGCTCTTTCTAAAAAAATGCCATACATTGTTAAACAGGTTACAAGCACTTGATTGGCATAATTTTTGTCCAACCAGCCACACTTCAGCATGTGGATTCCTAATGCTCTAGGAATGGGAGAATAGAAATATAGGCCATTTCTACAGTTTATTTCTTTGTGCCAAACTGGCCAACATGGTTCTGAAACCACCTGGTTGGATTTAGTAGTTAGCCAAGTAGCTCTCAAAGGCCTCCATGACCTTTCCAGAGCAATTCAGAGACCTGCAAGAGGTACACAAGTGAGTGCAGAAAGCCATGCATCTGTTCTGCCTGAGGTTCATAGCCCTGGCTAACAACGTTCTGTCACAAGCACTGTGCTTTAAGAAGCAGCAGTGTTTAGCAATAAATCAAATCCCTTCAACCTTCTAAAACACAGATTAATTCTTTAAAAGCAGCCTCCTCTATAAGAAGGGATGGCAATAAAACTGTATCAGAGCTTCCTTTCCTTTATCATTTATTATTTATTATTTATTTATCATCCATAAGCTAGGAGTCCCTGCCAAAACTTCACAAATGCATACTACTAAGTTTGGCAACTATTAGCATCCCTAATGCCTGTAACAAACATGAAGAATGAACTGAGGAAACCTGCCTTGGCATGGTTCACTAAGATATTGCCAAAAGTAGAAGACCAAGGAGAGAGATCAGAGGATAGGTTCAGAAGTCAGACCTATACCAGGCCTATACCTGTACTCTTGGAGTACGCTCTACCAAATAACATATCCTCTACAAGATAAATTTAATGCATGCAGACATAGTACAGTGATGTAATTCCAAACTATATTAAAAAAAAGAACTAGAGATTCTCCCTGAGTTAACATTCTCTTGCTCATGAACCTCATCAGCCTACATAACGTGCTTGGTACTGCAGACTCCACAGACGTCAGTTTTCCATTAGACAAATGAGTCTAAAAAGCAGAACAAAAGGCAAGTGTGACGCAAGAGCCAAAGACAAATAAATATACACAAAAGCCTGACTTCATCTCAGATTTATTCAGAACTGTTGTATGTGAGGCAGAGCACCAGTTAAGGGGGGAAAAAAAATCAGAATACACTCTTTGCATCCTCCATCTTCAAGATTACATCCACAAAAAGGAAGAATATTTACATTGCATAGCTAAGTTCAAGCATCTTCATTGTACTGAATACACCATCTGTCTTGCAGCCTATAGTCATACCACACAGCAATCTTCTTTTTGTTAAATAAATTTAAAAAAAATCTTAGGTATCACTAACAGTTCTTAAGTAAGAAACACATATACAAGCAGGTGAAATAAAAAAAGCTGTATGTATCATCGGTGTTCATAACAGGTTTTTATCCTATGGATAAGAGTGACTAATTAGGGATATTCAGTTTTGGCACAACACAGAAAACAGTAACCTGTTCTGACTTGGATGGCCTGTGCTTGTAAAGAGTTTAACTGAGATAGTGACTGCATTATGTAAATATGGATACAAAGCTGAGGAACAAACACAAGCTAGCTACTAGTCTTGCACAGCAGAAAGCAAGTTTTCAAAGCAATGTACATAAAATAAAGAGGTAATGGCTTTTTATATACTGTGTCCGAAATGGCTTGGGATAGAAAACATTGCATTATTCAAGGAGACTGCATTCAAGATATTAACGCCTTTTGTTTATTCTTCCAAACAAAGCCATCACATAAACAATACTCTGCTATTTCTAATCTCCCCCTCCCTACCAAACACTTTATCTTTTAAAATTATAGCTCAAAAAATACCTTATATTATTCAGCTTTATTCTCTCTCTCCCATGCACCCAGCCCCATGAACATGAATTAAAAATAAAATGAAAAAGAGAAGCAGCTCTACACAGTCTAGAAAGCAGCAAAACCCCACTTTTTTTAAACAGCGCCTATGCCACAATGCAGGTTTCAACTCATAATGGGAAAGCAGCAACTAAGAGCGACACCTCCCTTAGGAGTGGTGACTGAACTCCAAGTTATGAAATCAAACAAGAAATACAGCTTTCTGTGATTGCAGAGCTCCAGACAAACAGCAACGCTTTCTTCTCATCCTTCTCTGCAGGGCTACAGGCGAGCCCTACCATTATATAAGCTGCCCGGCGTTCATTACAATTCCCAGCAGCAGCCAAGGGGTGGGGAGCACAGGCCAACCTATGGGTGCAAACTCCTGAAGAAGGCAAACAAACCCAGACCCTCTTTTTTGGCAGTTTGTTAGAAAACAATCACCACATACCTTTTGAAATGAATATTTAAATTGAATGGTGTTGTTGCAAGAATCAACATGCCTACTTACAAAGGAGGAGGGGAGCTAAAAGCACTTTAGTGACGAGAGCTGGCATTTGCCTTAATACATAAATGACTTGGGCTTTTTACTATAAATAACCAGAACTGCCAATCAAGACAGACTTGGACAGTGACTAATACCTTCTCTCTAATGAGACTGGTGGGTAGACGAGCCCAAAAGGGCCTTCTAAGCTGCTGCTGCTGCTGCACTGCATCTGCACACAGAGTCACATGGGCTGTTTGTCCCCTACAGGTTTCTTATCATATGGTCCTGTACATGTGCACCACTCCCAGAAGTTACATACATGTGTGATGAAGAAAGTCCAGCCATGGTAACAAAGCAAGTTTCATCTTTGCTTCATTAGGACAATAGAGAACAGAGGAGAGTAATCAGTTATGAAATATACTGAGACTCTTTACACATTTCAAGTGAAACAGTCCTCCTTGTCTCTCCTGTTTTCAAAATATGGGAGAAATAAGGCAAGGTCTTTTATTTGATAAGCTTTAAGATTTTAGAAATATTTTTGGTTATTTCTATATTGTCCATTTCATACAGAGATTTCAGATTCTGCTGCAAAAGTATCTCCCATCAGCATTGGCTTTCTTACTTATCTCAGGAGTGGGCTACAAATTTTCACTTACAGGAGTTTCTTGTGCTAAATTGAAAGTCTTGAGGAAGCTGACACACTTGCTCATCTGAAACTGGATAATAGGACTCTTAGTTGTTGCTAACACAGTTAAGGATCTGTCTGAGAACACAGCCAGTTGATGGGATCAGAAATCCACTGGAAGTCTTAGCAGTGGAGGGAGGGAACAGGGTGAAAAATGGGTATGAGAAATGAAGAAAAGAGCTGCAGCTAGGCTAGAAAGGGAAGAGGACTGAGCTTCTCCTTCTCCTCTCTGGCTCTGAAGTAGGTTGTTGATTTCGTATTGTATGGCCAGCCTTGAACAGCACATCCTCTGCACATTCCTGTGTACCAACGCATGATCCCATTACGCTCCCCACTCCCTCCATCCTGTCACCTCTCCCCCTCTGCTTCTCTGGAATTTCCATTCCCAGCTTTGTTAGAACTGGGAAGCCTGAGGCGGGTGTCTGCACATGGCCTGCTCCTCCTGGCATCCTCAGGCTGCTCTCCATAATGCTGAAGCAGCAAGAGTCAGCCCTGTCTACAAGAGGATTAAGACATATTATACAAAGTCATTTTGAAAAAAAAAAAGTTAAAAAGACACTAGATTTGTTTGCTTTGTTTTTAAAAGCCCAGGTGGTTCCTTGTTGCAATGAAAGCTTCATATGAGGATTGTACAAGCAAACTCAAGGGAGACAACGATGTTTCAAACAATTACTTTGGACAAAAGAAAGCAGCACTAGTAGATTGCCCATACTATAAACTATGCTTTTTCAAAATGAAACAATCCTTCAATACTGACACCGTCATCTTGGATAAATGATGCTACCCTAACTGGGTAATCAACTGAAACAAATACCAACAGAGCCTATCACACCATCAGTTTTAAAATCAGAAATCCCCACTGATCTCAATGGGGCAGTCTACTGAAAAGATAATGGGACCCAGTATGGGCCAAGGGAAGTACTTAATAACTTTCTCATTTTTCTACTATAGACAAGGAATCACAAAACAGTTCATGCAAATCCAAGAGAGAAATAACATGCAATTTGCAGCTTGATTTAATTATTGATCACTCAGTAAACAGAATTTATTTATACCCTACTTGATGCAGTTCATAAAAACCCAAGAAAGAAGATTCTCCCCAATTTACTGCAACAATCAACTGACAGCATTTCTGTTGATTTCAGATACACTGTATTTCACACAGCACAGTAATACAACAGTGTCAGACTTTCTACCTGAGACATGTCTTACAGACCACAACAGTATTTCCACAGGCTTCCTCGGTTTGTAGCGGGCTGCTACAAACACAGCACTTTGATCCTGAAACTTTTTTAAGTAACTCCCACTCATTAGGTGGAAGGGACAAGTTTATTTTTCCAAATTGCAGAATGTCTCTCTCTAGTAGTAGAAACCATTCAGAATGTCACTCTGCAAAGCACAGGGCTAGATCTCCTACTGCCACTAACAGCACCTAGCAAAAGAATTTGGGAACCTCCTCCTATTCCTATTTTTTTGTAATAGTGGAGATTGACAAAAAGTCCTACTCCTTTGTAATAAACCTAGCCTATCCAAAACCAGCTCGCATAACATGTTGTATTTTTTAAAACTGTCCTTTAGTATGTTTTTTGGCAACTCCTCATTTGGCTAGATTCCAAACATGTCTCTCTTCTCCCCTCTGCAAAGAAAGGGTACCATTTATCCAAAAACAGACATCAATGTGTTAATGACTTCACAAATGGGTGCTGAAACCTTCATGTAGTTTTCTACCTCCTTAAAAAACAGACACACAGAAATTATAGGGAACGTAAGTAAGTTTTGGGGAAAAAATACTTCACACAGCGCACATTCCAGGTCTGCTGTTTTCAGTGTGCTTGCAGTTTAGACAGGTCCTAAATATCACAGCAGTACATATCCAGTAAAACATCTTACACAATGACATGCATCAAAATGAGAATCTGTTGAAGCTGCAAGTACTCTGCAATGACTCTTTTGCCTGATTTCCGAGCCCAGCGTGGTCATTAATGAGATTAAACTCTTTGTTCTTTCAGTCCTCACTCCCTCATTTTTATCTTCAGAGCAAGCATTTTCATGACACAGGGGCAACATTCCCTCTGGTTAGTCTGGATCTTTAGTCAAAGTCAGTCTAGCTCACATCTATATTCAACAGATAAATGCAGCTGAGTCACAAATTCTCAGTCTTACTAATATTTAAACAGTTTCAGAACAGATAAAGTGGAGTCAAGCTACAGGGCTTTCAAAGATACTTGAGTTTAAAAACAGCATTTCAACTACATAGGCACAGCTAGAGTTCTATTGCATGTGGCATAAATTACAAGGCTTAAGAGATGATGTTGCTTACTTGTAATATCAACCTCAGCATTTGCAAGTGGAGGCAGGTTAGGTGAGGAAAAGGCATTGAAACTCCCAGCATCCACCTTAGTCACCCTATTTCCCCTGTACAGTTTATTATAAAAATACAGGCACACCTGTAAGACAAGTAAAGAAACAGGTCTATGAACAAGCCAGTAATTAAAAGATTCAGTAGATAAATACTGTAGTCCGTCCTTTATAAAGTGTTTTCTAAGTCTTTAAAGCAACTCAGAGGCTAGTAGATGTTTACAACTCTTACCCTTTCAAAAAGAGTTGGCACATCTGTCACACATTGGTTTAAGAATTTAAGAACAAAACAAGTAAAGACCTAACTAGTTTCGTAATCCTCTCATGAGGCATAGTCTAGGAGACAGCAAATTAGCCTAAGTCCAATTCAGAAACAGAGGAAAGAAATAGTGTGGACTTTTAATAAGTTCATCAGTTATATCTAAATTCAGAGTCCAAAACCTTAACAAAAGGCCTGGTGAAAATGAGGGTAACTTTCAAAAGAGTTACCAAACATGAACAATTAGATTCCTTATCAAGTGCCTTAAAGTTTGTCAATTAGAATTTGAAGGAACAGAGATACCCCAAAGTTGTTATTAGTTATGCAGATCTTGGCCAGTCAGCTATTGCTGTTGTCTTACAAGAACTGGCTTTGGGAGCATAGCAGAAGTGAAATGAGTTGTCACTTGACTAGTTTTCTCTCTGATTTTTGGGCTGCACAGCACCAACATCTTTAAAGGCAGGGTGCTGAGACCATGGAGGTACTTCCATGTCCATTAGGTGTATCATCCTCGACACTCCAGTCTTCAGGAACTAGAGCCAGAAGACACTCCTACCAGTTCTAGAGAAACTTTAGAAGTTCAAAGTAACTTTCAGTTAAAAAACTGATTTACAAGTGTTTCAGATCCCACATATTTGCAAGGGAACCTCTGATTTCAAGTCTGCTGCAAGCTACATTTCAGACTTGATAGTCTTTATAGATTGTATATGGGCAAAATGGGATATGAGTCCTGAGAAAATGGCACGTGCTTTACCATGCAAGCGCCTGTTACCTCAGCAGAATCCATTTATCTTCCAGTTTAAGTGCAATTCCTTACTGCCTACCGGATATTTTGAGTATGTAAGTATGCGTCCTGGCTAGAGGGAGAAAAGCAGCTTCTGAGACAGTCTTCACAGGCAAACAGACCTCAGGAATCACGAACTGCCCAGCAAAGAGCAGTGCCCCAAGAAGGTTGGCTCGGCCGTCATTCTGCAACTCGTATATGGGCACCTGAAGAGCAGAGACTGAAATTACACCCTGTCCCTTATGTAAAGCCTACACAGCAGAAAAAAGAGTCCAACTCAAATACATGAATAATTCATGTAACAATGATTTATGACAAATAAAGTTTCCTTCTGCATCCAAACTCTTTCACACTGCAGCAGACGGCAGGGTTCCCCTCTGTGCTTAACAGACTTACAATTTAAGTGCTTAAAAGCTCTTATAGAAATGATTCTACTGTGATCAAGCAGATTAAAAGACTGATTTAGGAAAAATATAAAAAATAGAAAGCAGGCATAGTTAAAGTGACTGGGAGAAGTGATTGTCCAGAGAAAAAGCAACAGCCCCAGATCATACACAACGGTCTCTAGGGGCTTCACAACAGCTCTCTTGCACCATCTTTCCTCACAGTATAGAAAAACTGAGCCAGCAGGTTATTACCGACAGAAAAGAACAAGATTAAAACCAGAAATTTGGTCTGCTGAGTGACGACTTCCAAGCCTTTTCAGATTGCGTCTTAATATTAACAGAGAGTCAGAGCTCCTTTCAGCAATGAAAAAAAAAAAATCACATGCTCCATTGCTAGATATGTCAGGCAGATCTCCAAGCAATAAAGCCAAAAAGAAAGTAAAACCTTGAATATGACGTACCACAGTCAGACTGCTCCATGTCAAGACAGTAAGTGGGAGCCTAGTCCTTCCTAGACTTTTGTATTTGGACTTCAAATAGACCACATGTGAAAGGGAAGTTATGAGATGGGGGAGGGGAATTTTACAGTGTGATGTTTCATCTCTCTTTTGCGATTAGAGCTGTATTTTACGCTCAAGCAAGCTATTCTAGTAAGACAACCCCTCCTCCTCAGACAATATGCAAAGGGCTGATCTCCAGCTAAGAGAATGAAAATGAATAAATGTAGTCTTTAGAGGAAAGGAAACAGACTGTGTTAGATGCTTTGTGGAACAGAAATGATCAAAAATTCATCTAATGCTGAAAGATTGTTAAAAAAAAATATAAAGAATGCATCAATGAGTAACGTAAGATGGGATAACAACTGATGAAGTAAAAAGCAATAAGCCTCAGGGCCTTAAAAGAAAAAAAAAAAGACAGCTAACAACCAGCAGCCACCTGAGGCTGGAAAGATGCTTCTCTTATAAACTGATTAATACACAATGGCCAATGACAGGCTCTTATATCTTTCTCTGAAGCATCTGGCCCCAGCCATAATGAACTACTCGTCTGATTTGGTAGAGTTGTAAAGTCATTAATGATAAAATTATGGGGCAGTTCCTCAGCAGGTGAGCCCGTCAATTCTCACTAATTTCTATCAGCACAGTGACCATTCACCCTGGCCAGAGGCCCACCCTGCACTACTAAACTATACAGTGATAATCAGGATACTACCTAGTATTGCATATAAAAATAAAAAATGAGGCTTCTGACTTCAATTTAAGTCCATTACCTGAGATCCTGTCAGAACAACAGTTTTACCCAGGTTCTCACACATGAAGGATAAGGCTGAAGCTGTATACGCCATGGTATCAGTGCCGTGAAGGATCACAAAACCATCATACTTTTCATAGTGTTCCTGGAAACGGAGAGGCAGTTTTCACATTGTTAGAGCAACACATTGGCATCAGCAAGTGAAGTACATATTGCATTACTTTCATTGATGCAAGCAACAGTATAATACTTTAAAGGGTACTACACGAATAATTCTTGCTAAAGTTATCCTGTTTTCAGTTTAAATACAATTAAGGGTTAATGGGACACTAAGCACTAGAGCCAGTATTTCTAATTATGGAACAGTCAAAGAGATTCTTCTATGTATACATATTAATGCAGCATTTTTAAACCAGAAGACTGCTAATTAAGAAAAGCTTAGCAATGGCTTTAAACAGGAATGTTAACATATGCAAATGAGTCGCATAGTCTGATTTCTTGTTGCCGCTTTTACTTTAGGGATTACACCATGTACAGAAACAGATTAGGCAAACCAAGGCTAACATAACATACATATAGCAAAACCAGTCCATTTAATCCGCGTGGCAGACAGGCAAATTGCCAGTGTAAGAGTGCCCTCTCCTGTTGAAAAGGGGCATCATTTCTGTAGCATCCGTTCTGTGTGCCTTCTGCAGCAGAAAGAGGTGAAGAGGCTTCTTGTTTGTTAACGCACATACACTTGATGGCTTTTTGATAAGTCCCTTAGACTATCAGGCATGTACAGCCGCAAAAAGGAATTTTATCATAACTTTAATCTGCATACAATCCCACCCAGGAGGTTTTTTTTAATGCAAAGCCATGAATCGTGCAGCTCATCCAATTGGAATAAAGTCATCTGCTGGCTTTTCAAGGTAAAATAAATTGGTTCTTCTATTTTAAGAGTAATGCACACAGTAAACACTGTAGTGAGAGACATTGATGTCTCTGATGTAATTTGGTAACATGGAAAGGATTACGCAGAAGTCTAACCAGATACATGAAATGCCAGCATAGGGGAAAAAAGTGGTGTTGCCATAAAATTAAACAAGACTTCTTTTTAGTTACACTTCTTATGCTACAGTAGGCACACACACTTGGCATTTCCCGATAATAAGGTCACCTCCAAACTCACCTGCGGATTTCTACTTGTCCTTTTGCTATTTCTTCACATACATACTTCTTCAGCCTACATGTTGCTACGTACTGGAAGTTTCAGGGGGTTTCTGCTTATTTCTAACAAGTTAGCCAGCAGAACAACAGCCAGTGTTGCAAGATCTTTCTGTAGGCCAAACTATAGCATGATGCATGGTTATTCACCAATGCAGTATCAAGATAAGTAAGTTTCAAGAAGGGCTAAGATCACAGGAATAGCCACTTGTCCTCTCTAACTCAATCAGCATGCTCACAAATATTTTCAGCCTGATGTACCTTATTAGATGTGGAAGAACATAGCTTGGTTTAAGCTTCATAACATAAAAAATCAGGCTGGCCATTAAAGAGGTATCCCACAGAAGCGTCTTATAACATTTCAGTCTGGAAATTCACCAGCACACTACAGCTATGCCAAGTACGTGTCCAAGATGAACACAAAGTGGCAGTGTCTATACGTAAACCAGACAGAGGGGGTTTTTGCCCTTCTCAGCACTTTTCACTTGGATTACACTTACTGGATATTTGTACATACAGAAAAGTCACATTCGGTGTATGAGAAAGAAGCATTTTTTGAGCTGAGGAGTTTTAATAAAACTAATGTGCCATGAAGGAAGAAAGGTAACTTCTCTCCTGTTTGGCATGGCATTGCCTTCTTCATGTTACTCTACTCTTGGCCCTGGGCTTTTCCCAGCTGTGTCCCTGCTCCATCCTGCAGGCTGTCCACCTGTACACCAGCTCTGTCTCTTCTCTGCCCTGGCAAGATGCATTCCATAGGAGGAGCATCACCCCTAGTTTGGTGGTTGCAGGATTAGAGGACCTAAAAGTGAAAGACCATTACATTATCTTTGGCAGCATTCCCAGCATTATCCTACAGCTTACGTGCGTTGGTACAGCCTGGTCAAAGAAGGAAATTTACACTAAAAAGCCCACTATCGCAGAGCAAGCAGGAGTGGGAGAGCAATATCTTACTAGGCCCATGGTTATTTATTTCTATCAAGTATGTATGAATTCCTGGTGTGAAGTATTTAAAATGTTTCTCATTTCTACTTAGAAGCACACAGCGAAGTTCAGACACAGGGGCAGGAGCAGAGTAATGCTGATTTTTGATATAGAGAAGAATGTAATGAATTTATCTACATATGCAGAAATATCTAGGGCTTTAAACATTTCCCAGTGTGGGAAACCTAACCATGATAGCACTTTTCTACTGTCTGCAAAGTCAAAGTCAGTCAAATCAGTCTGTGTCCAGAGTAAGAAAGGCATAAATATATGAAATTATTTTCTACATCAACAGCCAACTATTAACCTATTTGAACACTCAAATAATGTGTAACTAATCAACCTTCACTTAAGTCACCTACACCTAAAGTTTTTATTCAACATTTTTGGACAGTGAATTAAAGTCAACATTTTAGAACATATCAACCTACATATTATATATCTTATTCAATCATAGCTGCAATTTTTATATATTTTTTTCTTGTACAGAATTATGACATGGCTTATAATTGGGAGAACTATATAACTCTAACAAGTTTGCAACATTTTTAAAAGGAAAAAGAAAATTCAGCAAACCTTGTGCACACAGTACTTGTTACTTTGCAAGTAACTAAGCAAGGTACATAACATTTACATTTTAAATAAACAAATATCTATATACAGCACTACTGAATTGTTTTATCATCCTCAGTATAGTACATATACTGCTATTTTTGCTTAGGGAACAAATGAAATCTTATCCCACACCACAGTACCTCAAGTTTCTTTGCAATTTTGGCCCAGTCCTCTGGCGTCATGTTGGAAGAATCAAGCAGTGGTGAGAGCTCCAGGATTGTGTAGAAAATTCTTTTCTTTTGCTTAGAGGCACTACAAAGAAAGAGAATTGGAAAAAAAAATTCTTAGAGCTAATGCCAGCTCATCACTTCTGATTTTTTCACTAAATCAGTAGTATTCACCCTTCTACCCTGCACTCCCAAGTCTAAAGCCAAAAAAATGCTCTTAAATTTGGAATATTAAGTTCCAAGTTTAGAAGTTTATAGCTTGAAGTGGTTTGAAGCACAAATCCCTACATTTAATTTAATAATAAACATATTTGGGAGGTGGAGAAGGGCTGGCAAAACTAAAGACAGAAAAGAAGAACTCAGACTTACTTTGTTTAAGTTTGGAGTTCTAACAAACTTGGTTGTCCAAATGGAGACTTTTGACGAGCTGCTTTCCACAGGTGTTGGTATTGGGACTGGTGCTCTTTAACATCTTTGTTGGAGACATGGACAGTGGAATCAAGTGCACCCTCAGCAAATTTGCCACTGACACCAGGCTGTGTGGTGCAGTCGACACACTGGAGGGAAGGGATGCCATCTAGAAGGAACTTAAAGGGCCAGAGAGATGGGCCCATGTGAACCTCATGAAGTTCAACAAGGCCAAGTGCAAGGTCCTGCACCTGGGTCAGGGCAATCCCAAGCACAAATACAGGCTGGGAGGAGAATGGATTGAGAGCAGGCCTTAAGGAGAAGGACTAGGGGGTGCTGGTTGATGAGAAGCTCAATGTGACCCAGCAATGTGCACTTGCAGCCCAGAAAGTCAACCGTGTCCTGGGCTGCATCAAAAGAAGCATGACCAGCAGGCCAAGGGAGGTGATTCTCCCCCTCTACTCTGCTCTTGTGAGAACCCACCTGCAGTACTGCATCCAGCTGTGGAGTCCTCAGCACAGAAAAGAGATGGACCTGTTGGAGCGGGTCCAGAAGAGGGCAACAAAGATGGTCAGAGGGCTGGAGCACCACCCCTATGAGGACGGGCTGAGAGAGTCGGGGTTGTTCAGCCTGGAGAAGAGAAGGCTCTGGGGAAACCTTATAGCAGCCTCCCAGTACTTAAAGGGGGCTACAGGAGAGATGAGGAGGCACTCTTTTATCAGGGTGTGTAGCGACAGGATGAGAGGTAACAGTTTTAAGCTGAAAGAAGGTAGATTTAGATTAGATATTAGGAAGAAATATTTTACTGTGAGGGTGGTGAGGCACTGGAACAAGTTGCCCAGAGAAGCTGTGGATGCCCCATCCCTGGAGGTGTTCAAGGCCAGACTGGATGAGGCTTTGAGCAACCTGGGCTAGTGGGAGGTGTCCCTGCCCATGGCAGAGGGGTTGGAACTTGATGATCTTCAAGGTCCCTTCCAACCCAAACCATTCTATGATCCTATGAAAAATTGATACCAAGCCTTAAGGTTGAAAAATGTTACATAAGCTATTGAAAGGAATCTATAAGCTCCCAAGTTTTATAAGGGGTTGCAACAAAAAAAAAAAAAAAAAAGAAAAAGGGTATCTTCTCTTAAAAATCTTATGACTGGGCTTCATTTTTATGGCCTTCAGAAGATCCACTCTACTCAGTTTCTGTGACTTCAGATTTCAGAAAAAAACTCTCTTGGTTAGTTAAGATCTTCAAGGAAATTGCTGCACAGTGACCCAGTGAAAACAATATTGCCTTTGCTAGTAATTTAACTTTGTAAAGTTCCAGTCCCAGTGTATTAGGCCTGTTGTCACCTTGTTAGGAAAGTTTGCTATATGGTACCAGCTGTCTCTTGTTACGATGTGGAGCTTAAGCATGCAATAATAGCAAAGATCTTAAAATACTAGTATAGGTTGAAAACAGAGGCTCCAGGACCATAAACAACTCACTGGCGATTAATTATTGGCCACTGAACAAGTGCAACCTTGACAGCTGGGAAAAGACTGCTCTAAGTACAATAAAAACAACACAAAGCAACTATACAGGGGAAAAAAACCCAAACCAAACGAAAAACAAACAGTCAAGCAACAGGATCAAGTACTTGTGGGGCTGTAACACTTTCAAACATCATGCAGTGTGCAGCCCAGCAGATGGAGACCAAAGATTAAGAAGTGTCTGGGCACTCAAACATCTTATGAAAGTACATGATCCCAAATTTGGAGGGGACTTATCAAAGGTGATGATGGTTATGAAATCACAGTGGGATTGTCCTATTTCTAAGCATGCTGTCTGCTCTCCCTGCCTCCAAGGACCACAGGCCTCCCTTTCTCCACCCTGCCTGTAAGACAGCTGCATACAGCAGAGAGAGCATTTAAACAGTGTGTAGTTTTCATTCCTAACCAACTGATGTACTGTACCTAGGAAGTTAGACTTCATATAAAAAATTGCCTTGTTGGATATCACATTTACACATGCTAAGAGTAACTTTGGAAGTCAGTTGGAAATCTGTGAAAACAAAGGTTCCCTGAGGATGTGCTGTTTAAATGAAGCACAACGCACCGATGCCAGAGACCAGCCTAGTCTACGACTTTTGATGCCTCTCTCTAAAAGGAGACCATATTGTTCCACTTACATCAAGGTTATCACACAAATATACAAAGTTCACAGAATACTCCTATTTTCTCCCCTCAGAAACTCACAATATTTCTCAACTGCCTAGTTAAAATATCACTCGGCTAGCACAAAAGGGAAAATGGCAAATTGCCATGACTAACCTCCAGAAACAGCACTCAGCAGTGCCAGAAAAACAAAACAAGATTGTTTTTTAAACCTCAGTTTTTGATGTGAATGATTGTTTTACGCTTTTCTGTTCTTCACGGAAAAGATGTGCGAGGTCAAGTATACTTAGGACTCAAATGGATATACTAGTGTGGTTTCATTATATCTCAAACCCCTTAAAGTATTTAAAAGTTATTAAGTTACAAGCTCTGTTATCGTAATGGAGCTCCATTCTTCTTAGCATAACCATCGTACCTAACAGAAACTGTATGTTCCCATCAATACTGCTCCACTGGGAGTCCATTTCTTTTCCCTTTACCCTTTTTCCTGCCATCTGCCTTTTAAGTGATTACTTTAAAAGCTTTACACAGAGACCTCAATACAAAACAGAAAGAAATTAATAAATCTTACATTTTCTTTGTATGTCCTGATTTTCTCCTTAAACATTAAAGAAGATCAATTTTTACTCTTATAGCAACACAGCTATAGTCACATTTATTTTTTAATGACTGTGTAAAATCATCCTTTGTGCAAAGTTAACACGTTTACAGGGGTACAGTCATTCATCACAGCTGGGGGATATCTCAAATTAGCATACTGCCCTCTAAATGAAACCTATAAGCTTATTAAACGTTGCCCAACAGTTCAGAAGCAATGCAGATTAATTATAAGCCCATTGCTTATTATCATAATATTGCATAAATTTGCGAAAGAACCAGCTTTTAGGGTTTTTTAAAAACAGAAGGCCTGCAGAATTAAAGCACAAGGCCAATTCACAGACGCATTAATTACCTGCTACTTTTTCAGTATTTACTTTTTTAATAGATTTGTATGTCTGCACAATAGCAAATTAATATCAAAAAACTGAAAAAAAAATGCAGGACTAAGCTGCCCAGAATAGTTACTTGTTGCCTAATTTGAAAGTTATTTCCCAAGCAGTTGTGAGATACTTCATTGCAAATCCATCAAAACAGACATTTTCTACAGTGCCAGACGTGGCAGGCTTTATCCTTTTACATCAATATAAGCATTTTTTATAATCTCATAATGGATTCTTCACAGTAAATGTTTGGAGATGTAATTATCTGAAAAATCTCCCCAGGGAAAATGTACTTACGGGAGCACCAGGGTGTTATCTGGAAATTCATGGACGTTGTTCAGTTTTGTTTCCTGGGCGTATGCCTCATCATGCAGCATCGGCATTGTTTTCAAGCTGCTTACCAACTTATTGGCCTCAGGAGCAAGTCCTTAAAAATAAAGTAAGTAAATAAAGGGGCAGGGATGAAAGGACACAAGTGGCACAGTAAGGAGGGAAGAAGTCAAGTTACACAGCTGTTTGCCCATCCTTCTAAGTTAAACAGTCTATTGCCAGTTTAAGAATTTGAAAACAGAATATAACACATAAATCTTCGTGCAGTTATACTTTTCTTGACTTGAAATAAATAAATCCTTTATTTAAGAGAAATCATGCTACAAATCTCCTCCATATCAAATACATATGTTTTACCTATTTTTAATTGTTGCTTGTGTGCAAATATCGATCAGCAGCAGGGGCAGGAAGCCAATTTTTGCAACTGTAGCAAAAAGCTACCATTCCCTCTTAGGTTTTCCACAGCTATTCTCCACCCAGTGGCAGAGGACTTACAAAACACTGAGCATTATTTTGTACATAAAGTTGTGATATTTTTCCCTACGCTTCTTAGCCTGCAGCAGTGTTGGCACAAACAGCAAGGTACTCGCCTGACTGTGTTGGAAAGCTGCATTTCATGTCTTGCTGTCAATGGCAATAGCATTTCCACAGGGGAAAAAACCCCAAACAAATAAAAGAGAAGGCTAAAACAAACCCCACAGTAGGTTCCGAGCACTGACAGATACAGACAAAGATCTACATATATATACACCGACAGAGAAACCTCAGCTTCCCAGAAAAGCCTTAACTAAGTGCTCTTATCACTCTCTCCTGAACAGGTACTTTCCACCAGCAGGTTTAGGACTGAACATCTCAACTGACAACAGGTGGAAAAGGTGCATAAGCTACTGAACAGAAAAAGTCAAAAGTGTGGATGCACATCAAGCTCTGTTCACCCTCTCCCTGCCTGTGACCTTGTCTTTCTCTCTGTGGCAGGGGCCCTAAAATGGTGGGGGCTTAAACCAGCCTAAGTTCATTGAGTGTTCGCTGCATCTGCAGGTGTGCTTGATGCAACCAGGTATTTCAAAGGGAATCCCCATGCCATTCTCTGTTAGCCAGAAGGGCACCTGAATTTTTGATGTTACAATCCACAGCATCACAGAACTGAGTTCATTTGTGAATCTAACTTGCAACTCAGCTCCCAATACCCCGTTTCAGGAAGGATGGCAACAGTCCTGGTGTCCAGAGTCAGAAGTAACTTCGCTTTTCTTAAGTGTGACTTTTTGAGATGTTTTTTATTCAGAGAACTTTCACCAAAGATACTTCCTTCTGGACTTCAAGATTCTACCGGCATTATGGTTCAGTTCAGTTTAATCTCGATGAATGTGTTTTCTACCGCCTGTTCAGACAGCAAGCAAACTCTCAAACCTCATTATTCTACTTCTGCTAGTTCTGATAGTTCTGCTTCCTAGTTCTTCCATTTGTTTAAACACGATTCTCATCCAAGTTAGCATCTGTATTTTTTTTCATTTCACCTTCAAACAGCAAAGTTTATTTAAAATACTCCAAAACACAGAGAGTATTTTCAATAATATTTCTATCTTTTTCCACGTACTTTCCAAACTGATGGAAAAATCCTTAAGAACTCCCTAATCTCCCTCCTGGCTTGCCTTAAATGAAGTAGCAGGCCTCTTCATAGCCAACTTTCTCACAGGACAGCACCAGCATTTGAGTAGCTTGGTTTGGATTCCTGACAGAATACTTTGTTTTACAAAATATACTTAACACGCTTTCAAGCTTTGGATGTTTCATTCATTCAGCTGCAATCCCTGCTTTTCCTATTAAGGATGTTCCTAGCTTAGTCACAAACGGCCACTCCTGCTGCACTTGGGCAAAGAGTAATTTTGGCTCTGAAATGCAGCCCAGTTTCAAGTGTTTTCTGATTATTCTTCTGTTTGTCCAATGCTCATCTTGCTCTGAATATTGACAATGGATTAGACTTTATTCTTTGTATTTGCCTCAGGAACCAGAGGGCTGATGTATGTTAATATTCTTCAATTCCTTCTCTATAAAAGGCAGTTCCTTATCTCTTCTCTTAATCACAAATCTGTCGGGATTTTCCTGTAGTTGCTTGTATTGAACTTATATATATATATTTTTAAGACATTCTGCAGATGTATCCACGATGACACACCTACAAGCTACGCGGTCCCCTAAACGCATCCATGTTTATCAGTGTTTCCTGCTTTACAGCTTCAGGAAGCAAACGGGGGAACTCAAGTGCAACTCTTTTAAGAACACTTCTACTTTATTACGCATGGAAAACATCTTTTGTGAGCCAAGCTTGTTAACCAAGTATTTGAAGCAACTTCACCCCTGCAGAGAAGAGGCAGGCTGTGCAACTTGTCCAAATAGCTCTCATCAACTTCGGTCCTTTCACTCTTCAGCTGGCCAACCCCAGCACCACAAAGCAGATGGGCAAAGGCAGAACAGCAAACACATAACTGTGGCTGAGGAGAACAAGCATGGTTCTGTCTCATCTACAGCTGAGGACTCTGCTTTTCACTCTGGTGCTATAGATAACACAATTATAGCTACTTGCCAATCAAGATATCCTGTGACCTGTGCTGCAGCAGAAAACTGAGAGCTGAAAAATTCTGGTGCAGCTCTGTCAGTGGGCACCCAAGAAACCACAGGCATTGGGGAGAAGGAACATACTGTACATCAGCATGCTGAAGTCATCATCCCCACTCCTAATAAATGTTCCATGCTGAGGAATACAAAGGACTTTGCTGTACCAGTTCTTACCTACAGGAATATCAATACAAATGGAACATACATTTATGGCACCAGATCCCAGAAGTAACAAATACATTTCCTAAAGGCAGAGAAGCAAAAAGTGTTCTCAAAAATATTCACTTCTGCAGCTGTAGTGCTTGGAGCTTTTGGAAGTGAGATGCATAGGTTTCAAACAGAAAATGTTTGGACTACAGCATCCAGTCTGTTGGCAGTCTAGTATGTCTAGAAAAGAGAGATAGCTAACTAAGTTACACAGGCAGACTCTATTCCAAAGTAAGCAATCTTTCCAAGGGGATTTAGCTTAGTTCTACTTGTATTTGTTGGGTCTTTTTTTTTCCTTAATATTTCAGGTAAAAGCTAGGAAAGAGATCCAGCCCACAAGCCCAAGGAAAAGATCTTCCCAAAGGCATCAACCAGGAGGAACATGAACACAAAGAATGCAAAAATTAGTATCACAGTAACCTCACTAAGGAGCGCAGCAAGATTCTTTTCCCGAAACGAGCTACCAATAAGCCAAAAGAGGCCATTGCAGGAGTAAATGAGCAGCAGAAAGTAGAAGACATATTAAAAATGCACTGAAATGGCTCACTTAACAGCAAAACCATGAATTCTGAGAGAGTCTACAGCTGAGTCTGATTGTCACCCAACTCACACAAACAGAAACAGACCACCCATCTTGACTCCTGCACGCGTAATCTGCAGGTGTGCAGAAAGTCCCACAGGTCCAAGACATGCTGGAATTATCACACTTGCACAGATGAACTGCACAACCTCTGCAGGAGGTCTACAAGCAGATCTCATCATGATAAATAATCACTCTGTACATACACAGGGAGCCCAGGGAATGCAATTGTACCAGTCTTGTACATAGGGGCAGTTCTGCACAGGAACATACTCCTTGCAGAATGCATTAGGCCTATCAAAACTGTCTGATTTTTAAAAAGGAAACCATCTTCTCCCAGCAACTGGAAAGGCCACTGAGAAACTTGTAAGCCTAGACAGAAATTAGCTGGGTAGAAACCTAGCTTGATCCCTTCAATTTGAGCAGCTGATGCTACAAGAGTTTTGTGTAGGTCAGCCAAGCTACTTTTGTTCACCTTGCTTGAAATAAAACACTTGGGACTTCTAAGTATGGCTGTAAACAGGCACTTTTTACCCACTGATTAATAAAAGAAATGAGCATCTATTGTTTTTTTCTTTGAAGCATGCTGCCTTTCCCATGCCCTTTCACCAGCTTCTGTCTGAACACTAAAGACTGCCAAATATTCTGAAAGAGGTACTCTGGCTGTGCTGCCGTGAGATCTGCGTATGAAAAGCAGGTTGACACCCTCACCAGGATGTAGCAAGTCAGCGTCATTGGATCATAACTGTTCGATTGTTTGCACATGCTTTAATGATTGACACTTGTTAAGCAAAAGGAAAAAAAAAAAACACAAGTGAGAAGAGGTTATGGAGTTCATTTATAAAAGAATGAGACGTGATTTTAATTTATTTTCTTACAAAAGGTATTTGGGAAGATGAGACAACAGAAGTAAGAAATTATTTTAGTATATACAAAGCAGACAGAGGGGAAAAAAATCACCACATGTCATTTGAAACACTTTTTTTTTTTTTTTACAACTTTGATAGATTAACTAAAATGAGAGCCATAAAAAAACCAAAGCAGAACAACCCCTTAAAGCATCTTCCCTACAATAAGGATCAGCAGCCACCATCTTCTGAGAAAGCGGGATATCTATTATAAAAAAACCCCTAGTCTAGGAAGCTCTGAGGTGAAGCCCCAAGTGTTTTAATCCTACAAGTAATTAGCCAAGATTGTATTTCAGGCAGGGGCTTGAAATTCTCTAGTAGGGAACACAAGTACCTATCCTTCTAAACATGGACAGACACAGGCTCTGAAAGCCCTGGGATGCTCCACTGCCTCCGAAGTGAAGGAGGAAGGAAACTGAATAGATGTTCATGAAAATTGGATTGCTTCCTCTCTCCTCTCCCCCACCCCCATACATTACCCCCTTTCCCTTCATACCAACACCTGTAAATGCACAGCCCTGCAGCAAGTCAGACCTGGCTGAAATCCTTTCTTTTTCCCAGACACGTTAGTTGGCCAATGCATCTGGCATCCCCTGGGATCTGTGCCTACTGAGTGAGGGTCTAGTGGTGCTTAGGTGCCACTCCAACCAGCTTCTGGATTTCAGAGGGGGTGAGGGGGTCTTAGGTGTACTCAGGCACCTACCTGTTGACATTTAGGGGCACCTGAAAACATAAAGCATATACCTGCAGGTAACCAAGAAGCTTTCAGGTAGAATGCAGGCAGTATACTAAGACATCTCTCAGATCAATTTTGGATTTAAACATTTCTCAGCTGATGGGAAGGGGCTGGGCACATCTAGCTTTTTCATCAACACAAGCCTCACCCTCCTGTGGTAAGATAACACAGGATTCTCCAGTGATTTCCTCAAGGAAGTCAGGAGCTGGTAGGAGAGCAGCAGAAGCCTGCCCGGAGGCAGCTGAGCACAGATGCTGCATGTGATCTCGCTCGTTCTGACACTTGGCAGGATGCATGCTGCCACACTTGCATCAGCTGCATCTGTCAGGTCACCACTTGAAAACGCTTGAT
>NW_010103443.1:0-461 GCF_000699245.1 Pterocles gutturalis | reverse complement strand
CCAGTGGAAATGCGAGGCACATGTTCTCCAGGTAGCCTGGGACAGTGCCTCTTTTGGGGCTAAAAAAAGACTGCATGACTGGCACGATCAAGCTAGTTTCATTTTCAGTGCGCAAAAGACGACTTGTACATCAGGAAACACGTTGTCCTCGGCCAAAACCTGCTCTCACCAGCTGGGAGGCTCACCGACCCGAAGGATGCCTATCGATTAAGCTGCCAAAATAACCAGCTGGCAGGAAGAGAGGATCAGAGGCAGGCACATGCCCTCCTGGCGTTGCTCACAGCGGTTACTGGGCCTGACCCGAACCCCCCCCGCGGAGAGCGGTCACAAAGCGGAGCTGCTCGTTAAGGAACAGCAGCAGCCTCAGCCCCCGCTCGCCAAGCGGCGCATCCCCCAGCCCAGCGCCCCCCAGTACCCCACGTCAGGCCGGCTTCACAGCGCACCCCGAGGGGGAGCCCGCC
>NW_010103442.1:1260-11676 GCF_000699245.1 Pterocles gutturalis | reverse complement strand
AGGGTGTGTGCAGATATCTGTGCAAACACCTCCAGGCTCACCTGTGCAAGGTGCTCGGGAAATACTGCAGCCCGTGGTGGCAAACCAGCATCTCTGCTGAAGTCGGCGGAGCTGTGCTGATTTACATTAGTGGATGGTCTGATCCCAGGAGTTTTTAAAACACAGATCCTGGAGAGCCCTGAAACACTTTATTAGCCGTTAACAAGACAGAGTTATGTCAAGTTTGTTCAGCATTAATTATCCTTTCTGCAGTGTTCTACCTACACCATCAATTATTAATTAATCTCACTCTATGTTTTTAGCTGCTACCTGTCCCTGATCACCTTGCTGCTGTAACTCACTGGTCGTATGCCAGCGTGTGTTGCCAGACCAGCTGAAGACATCAGTATGAATGCAATTACCTCTTTATTGCTGGTGTAATTTCTGAGTCCCCGACACAGATTACATTAGACATACTTCTTGGAGAAGGAAAGGTAAATACATTTTTCCCTGTAAGTAATTCTACATTTTTTTCATGCCAACAGCTGTCCGTCCTCCTCCGAAACAGGAGCGTGACCCTGGTGTCACACTGGTGTGAACCCTCTTGTCCTTTGACATTTCTCTCTGCAGCCTTTGGCTCTGATTAATCCGTGATCCAGGGGCACAGTGTTTTCATCAGGAAATCACTGTATATTGGGGCACTCTTGTGCCTGACATTTTTTTGAAGCTGTCACCTCACGTGTCCATGGCAGGGTCAAAACGAGAGAACGAGGGGGACAGAAGCCCCCTGGAAGCAGCACAGTCCCTGTATTAAGGGTTTCAAGCTTATGCTGATCCTTTTGCCTCTTTCATCACAATTACCGCATTGAGATGTTGCCATAAGCCTTCTCTGAAACCTGCTCAGGGAAAAAAAAAAAAAAAATAGCTCCTTATTTGTACACGTTAAATCTTCCCACCCAGCTGTGCTGCTTGCAGCTGTGGCTGCGCTTGTGTGCTCGGGCATGTCCAGGACTGCAGGTTTCCAGGCACAGAAGAAAACCCTGCCAGCCAGCAGGCTTTGCAGCCAAGCCAGCCTGTCTGCTGCTTCCCCACCGCTCGGCTGCTTGTTGTTTGTGGGGATGAACAAATGTCCGCGCAGCTGGTTGCAGCGAGGATGGAGACGGGTACCGAGGATGCGGAGGTTCCTCCTCGCTGCAGCCGAGCACGGCTCTGGGGGTCGGATGGGGTTTGCATCCCCGCTCTGCAGAAACCGGCGTGCTCGGGGTGCTCCCCAGCCTGATCCAGCTCCTGGAGGTTGGGGACTGGGCTGCGATAGCAAATCTTGTCCTTATTCCCTCCTGAGGAACGCGAAGGGCTGTGGTTGAAGCTCATCAGCTGGTTGGTGTTTTGTGTCAGTAGGTGTGCGTGGAGGGGAAGAGGGGGTGCTTCCCGGGGTGTCGCTGCAGAAGGAGTTTTGCTTGGAGAGGGGAAGCGGGAAGGAGCGCTGAGGGGATTCTGAGCTGTATGACGAGAAAAGCAGTCAAACGTCCACAGCCCAGGCCTGCGTTTGGACTTGGAGCGATTGTGTTCCTCAGAGCTGGGCGAGTATTTGGGGAACTCTCTTCTTCTTGGATGCTCGTCCGTCATCCACCCAGCCATGAGCAAAACTGCGTATTGGTTACAACATTGAGTAACTTGACCCAAGTCCTTGAACTGCGGGTCTGGAAGCATCCATTCTAATAAATTAAACCTTGCCAGTGGTGTGGGTGAGTGGTCACGCAGCAGAAAGGAGGAAGAGCAAAGCCATTAATTGAGCATAACAGGAAACACTCTGGAGCAGATTACAGGAGGAACCGTGCGGCCACTTGACACGGGGCTGGCCCAGGTTTTGGGTCTGAATATGGAAGAGCAAACATCTGCTTCCTTCTTTCTGCAGAAAAGAGGCAGCAGTGGGGGGCAGGACGGGTAGAGACTGTACTGGTGTGCACAGCCATACTAGTGCACAGAGCCATACTGGTGTGGGTGCAGAGCCGTACTGGTGTGCAGAGCCTGGGGTTGTCCTGGGCTGCCAGGGTTTGCAGGGGACACAGACGAGCAAAAAGCTGTTCTGTGCCGCCTGTGCAGGTGGAACGGGGGGAAATCTCAGAAGCATTGCCTCCTGAGACCAGCTGTTGGTGAGCAAAGCATCTCCAGCTATGGAGCTGATAGCGGTTAAGGTTGAGCACAGCAGAGACCTTGGAGTCACGTCCAGCCTCGTCTGTGGCCAGAAGGCTAAAATTTCAACTTGTTTGGCAGAAAGGAGACTGGTTTCCTGCAAAAAGGCCGTTTCCTCTGAGTCAAAGAGGAGAAAGAGGGTAAATGCAGGTGACAAGGATTCCATGATTGCCCCGCTGTCCCGTCCTCACTGCTTGCAGCCAGGTGCTGGCAGGAAAGCGAGGGATAGAAAGGCAAAATGAAATGCATAAAAAATGCAAAATACAGGGAGCTCGATCTCAGCTGGCACAAATCGGTACAGCATATTTTGACATCAGTAGAATTATGCCTTGCACTGAGTGAAGTCTGGCCTGCTATTTTTGCAGTGGTTTTGATTGCTAATTTGCCTTTGGAGTTGAAGTGGGGCTGGGATGTTCGGTTCGTTATGGGAGCTGGATTCTAGACTGGGAATGCAGCTTCGCAGTAACTTTTCTACAAAGCGATGCTGTTCTGTTTTCCCTCAGAATTTGCCCATTTGTCAAATTTGTTTGTAGAAACAGTGTGATTTTGATTTTGGAGGAATCAAGGCAGCTCCTGAGTGCAGCCTGCTTGGCAGTTCTGTGCTACCTAGATCTGCTTCCGAGCTGGAGCGCTCGCCCAGCACCTCCACTTGCTGAATCCTGGAAGCTTTAGCGGCAGTTCTGGCGCCGGCTCCGGCGTCCCATATGGTGCTCCTCGGGATGGCAGTGCCCGCTCCGTTTCACGCAGAAGTAAAAACATTTGCTGTGCTAAATGCAATAGTCGTTCTCCATCCAGCTCTAACGTGAATTCCTCCGTGCTGTGTCGGGTTCTCGCTGCTGCTGATGGTACAGCGCCAGCACAGCGGTGCTCAGAGCAGTGAAGGATTTATGTGCTGGGCAGATGCGTTAGATGCTAATGATGAACCAGGTGACCAGATCTGAGAATGCAGGGATGCTCAGTGCTGGTTTGAATGTCTCCGAGCTTCCATCTCCATGGGCTACACATGAAAATATTTCTTCCAAAATCCTTTTGGGTTTTTTCTTCTTGCAAGCGTGAAATGCCTGGAGCTGGGGGCTTTCCAGAAGGACACCCTCACCCACCTTCAATGCTTTTCATGTTTACTGTGGAACATCAAGATCTCTGAAGTCCCAGCAGCTGCTCTTCTGTCTCTGTATTTATTTTTTTTCCCTCTGACAGGACTGAAATTGGGAGGCCATGCAGCACTCTGGAGCTGTGAAGTGGTGCAGAAGGCTTGGAGAACAAAGGAGAATAAGGACAGACTGATGTTCAGAGCTTTAAATTGGCCAAGTCTGGCCACTCCCTGCCTGGATCCTCATGCTAACCATTACACTCTTATTTCAGAAAGATCCAAGGGAAACAAGTTGAAAGCAACCACAGCAAAGCGCCTTTTTCTGAAGCACTGGCGGGCAGTATGGATCTGTGATCCTCCAAAGACATCCACGCAGACTGATGTAATTTGGACAGATACATTCTGTGCCTCTGACGCTTCCGCTGGGCTTAACCGCCGAGTTTGATGGTAAATCCGTGTGACAATGCATATGTTAAAAACTGTTGAGAAGTTAGTAAAGATTTACTGCCAGCCAGCACATGAAATGAAGAAGGACGAGCGTGGAAGTAATTGCGTTGCGTGGCCTCGTGAGGTGGCGGTGATGCACGGGGGGGTGGGTGACTGGGGGCTGGAAAATGACGGGGTTGGACCTCCTGGGCTTACTCTCCCTTCTGGCCAAAGCGGTTGTTAAGAGTAAAGGTGGTTTGAAAGTGACCCTGTTCACTGGGCCGTGAGGCTCCGTTCAGAACCCATAAGGAAAATGGGAAAATTGCATCTGAGGCTGCTGCAGGTATTAAGGACAAGGCAACCTGAAGTCCCTGAGAACACAGCAGAAAGACCGAGATGCAGATTTTTACTGGCTCTAAATAACCTTTTCATTTCTTTAGTTGAGCTTACTCCTGTTCTGACCCTGACAGAGCTGATTCGGAAGAGATGGGGACAATGAGGATAATGGCCCTGTAATTCAGAGAGCCTTGGTGGGATGGAGGTGTACCAGCCACGAGAGGGATGTGCAGATGTACAGTGAGCAGCAGAAGCTCTATTTGTCATTAAAGTTGAGTGACAGCCCCGTTGAACTTCCTTGTGCCTTTGGCAAAACTTGGATTTATGAACCAATTCATAATCCTTCAATTAAAAAATCATATTCTAATAATAATAAAGTGCTAAAATTCGGGTGGTTCAGTTTCAGTACTGGAATTTCCTAACTTCCAAGTGCTCATTTTTTTGAACCTTTTCCTTTCTTATAATTTTTTTTTTCTTCTTTTGCTAAAGCTTAGTAATCTAGCATGGATCAGTGGCTCATAATGGTCAGCAGAATTTTTGACAGCAGTGGGACTCATGGGATAAACCCCCCTGTTGTCAATAAACTCTGATTCTTTCCTCATTATATAACAATGCAAATGTAATAATTTCTTCTCTGCTCCAGTTGTTACTCAATCCCCGATTAATTCAGAAACGGGCCAGTAGTGAATATACAATTGCAACTGCTAGCACAGTGTAATATGAAGTTTGGGTTATTGTCAGGTCGCTATTAATAACAGTGGTGATTAGGCGCTGACTTTTCCCTGAGCTGTTTAAATGTCACTGCCGGAATCAGAGGGGTGAGAGGAATCTAATCTTTCTTCCCCAACCCTCACTCTCCGTATCACAGGAACTTTGAAATGTGCAGTTTTTCCTATTGTTCTTCGGTCTATTGTAGAAGTGCTGCAGTGACTAATTCCTGCATACATCATTGCCATGACAACCCCTGTAATACCGACTGTCACATAGTGCCGAAGCGCTGAGGTTCCTTCCACTCAGCCCAAAAGCTGAAGAGGTACCAACGTGGGTGAAGGAAGTGCACGGACCTGTTCCGAGCAGTGGGACCAGGGTTTGGAAAAGTCTCCCACCCTGCCTGCCTTGCTTCCTCTGTCCTTGGGGGTTGATCCAGCCCCAGGGATCGAGGATTATGGTACAGTGGTGAAACACCCAGATCATCGGGAACGCAAAGGTCTGCCTCTGCAACTGCATTCTCTAATAGCCCTTGGTGCGTTCCTTCATCTCCGGTGCTTTATTGACTTGTTGGCGCAGGCGTGGCTCTATGGCCCCGTGCCTCTACTCTGTGCCCGACACAGGAGGGTCTCGATCTTGTGTGGGCTCGTTAGACCCTCTGTAATGCAGATAACAGCCCAACACACCGGTGTGGTCAATTTATGGCCGCTGACGACTGGGCTCTTTTCTTTTTGCTGGACAGCATTGAAGTATTGATTCTCATCTACTGGGAAAGAGGCGAAGTTGAGTGTTGTGTTTAATTAAGGACTCTAAAACAAGGACTTGGGAGGTGATCAATATTTATTAGGACAGGGTAATCTTGTTTTGACTTTTAAACTTGGTGGATTTGATATACGCCATCAACAGGGCTGTAAATGTCTGGTAGTGAGATGTGCTTTTCACTGGGCAACATCTTTTATGATAACCCGAAGCTTAGCTCCAGTTTAATGGCAAAATATATCAACCGGATTTTCTCCTGTTCCTACTAGCTGCTCTTCATTCATTCCCAAAAGGCGGCCTGTGAGAGAAAGATGGAGCAGAGAGGTTGCTGACTGCTATCTACAGTCTTGTCGCAAGGGAAAATTTACTAACACGGGGTAACGTAGGAACAACTCGCATTTAACAGATTTCATCAGAAGTAATTTACAGGTCAGACGGGGATGAAAAACAAGGTGTGACTTTTAATGCCCATATAGAATCCATCTGTTCAGGTCCACCTACGTTGTTCTTATACCTTATCGTCCCTATTGCGGGTGAAGTCTCCTGTGGTATGTGAAGATCTCAGTTTCAGCTCAGATTAAAGGGAAGGCTTCTCTTGGGGCAGTGTTTCAGATCAACCAGTAAAGGGAGGAAGGGATGGGTCCTGTGTATAGAGCAATTGGTCCCTGCAGCGGCCGCACACCAAGTTTTCTTTCAAAGTGTCCTCGTGTGGAGTGACTTTATTTATCCAGAGCTCTGGCTCTTGACCTGATTTTCTACCAGTATCTCCTGTGGTCACTGACATCTCAGCATGTGAAAGCCTTGCTGTTTATTTCCCTGGCGGGGTGTAATGAAGGGTGGTGGAGAACGGAGGTTCAGGATTGGACCTTCAGCTGGTGTAAACCAGGGAAGCTCCAGAGATCCCAGGTCATTTGGGATGGTTCCTTCTCCAACCTGTTCTTAAAAATCTCCAGTTTTGGAAAACGTAGGACTTCCCTGTGTAAAGGAGAAATGGTGAATAAAATATGGGCATGACAAGAAAAGGGTTCATACTGTATTGCCCAAGAGAGGAGCGGGTAGACTTTGTTACCTGAATGATTCTGAGCCTCTGGGCTGTCCCTCGGTGATTTGTTTCTGTGGGTCAGTATCCTGAGAGATGCAGAGTTTTGCCTCCAGTCTGGGTACATCTCCCAGCTGGAAACTGTGATGCAGCCTCACCCTGGGGCGGCATTCGGGAGATGCACTGAGATGTAAATGGGACTCTCTCTTCAGACTCAACAACTGTATTCTGCCGTTTTGTTTTGATTCATCCGCTCAGAAGGACCGAGGGAAAATAACACGTTTCTGTAGGATGCGTTGGCTTAGCCCCAGTCAGTAATCCTCAGGGAAGGAGAAGTGCAAACCTACACACTTAGCTGCAGACAGACCTGATGCCTCACGAGCAATGACTAAAAAATGTTTCCTTCCTCCCCTCTTCAGCTCCAGGAGAATTAATCCCAAGTGAAAGGCTTTGTTTTGCCTGGCGAGAGCTGGCAGGCTGAACCCTCCCTTGGAACAGGCGTTTCTGCAGTGCCACCAGCAGACCCAGGGAATTTGTGTAACAAAGAGTTTACTCGCTGAGAAATGCTGTTTCAGAGTGGGAGGAGGCAAAGCTGTCTGAATTTGGGTCAGATTCAGGAAACTGGTTCTGCCAGAAAGAAGAAGAAAAAAAAAAAAAAAAAAAAAAGAAAACAAACCTCTCTGTTTATTGCTTTTCCAGGTAATCAAAATATTTCATTTATACATCCCAAGCAGCAGCAAAGTGAAAATACAAATCAGAATTAACATTTTCTTTTCACTTGGGAGTATCCCACATGGAAAAATACAGTTGAGCAGCGACATTTGCCCATGTAAAATGTCTTATTTAACAAATGTCATTGTTTTTTGCATGATTCTGGTGCAGATGGGCACTCGTGTTCCTCCTCGGAGTGGGCTGGCTGGTGCAAGGGTCTCATCTATATGTCGTTTGCTTGTTAATAGAGAAAAAGCCAGCAGATGGTGCTGGAGAATATACACCCTGGCTTTCAGAGGTATGGCTGGAGAGAACTGAGGAGCACACATCTTGACCCGGATGGGACCTGGGGCTGGGGACACAGCCCATGGCCCGGCTCAGGGGACACCAGACTGGCCTTAATGCCTTTTTTTTTTTTTTTAGACTTTTAGCAAATACTTTAGATTATTTCTTTTTCCCTGGATTGTAAATGGCTGAGGAAACAAAAGAAGCAATGGAGGAAGATGTCTGCAGCCCTTGCTGTCACCCACTGGCGCTGAGAAGGTTCCTTTTCCTTGTAGCAGAAGTGCCCATAGACTGTCCTCGCCCCCAAACCTGGGGACTAAGGGCAAAAACCTCTTTCCTAACTGCTCTGCAAGTCAGTGGGGATTAGTGCTGAAGTTGCCAGGGCTGGCTGTGTCCCGTGCTGCGTTGCTCCAGATTGACGGTGGCTGATCAGAGAGCAGACTCGTGTCACGACTTGGTGAAGGCATCTAGCACCTGGTGACATTTTCCCATCCTGACAGCTCGTCTCTGTAAGGGCTGTGTTGCCAGACTGAGAAGTCTCTCTTTTTTATTTTTTTTCCCTCTTAGTTCCAAGCCCAAGAAGGGAGATGTAAGCCGGCTTCATCCGCTCCCTTAATGTGTGAATTAAGCACAGAGGGGAAGGAAAGACGTACAAACATCTGTCCTGTTCCTCTGCTGCAGCGATGCTCAGGCTGTGAGGCGCTGTATTGATGCTGTCGCATTCTGGGTGCGTTGGGGACACGTGCAAATACAGCCTCTGATGGCGTGTTTAGGGATGAAGCAGCTACTTGCTCTCTCTTCTTCCCATGCACGCTCACTTTCCAGGCTGTCGACATTTGCAGTTACTTAAGGCTCTGTTTGAGACAGTGGAGGGAAAAAAATAATAATCCCCTGCTCTTACAGCAGGCTGCCCCAGCGCCCTTGGTGTGCTGGCGTGGTGTGATAACGTCTGACTTGGGCAATAAATTCACACGGCTGCCAGAGAGCTACAGGGCACAAGGAGGTGTCTGGTTTTGCACCTCTAATCCACGTGCACACATGCATAGCTAGATTAAAAAAAAAAAAGCAAGTATAAGGTCTGTGGGTTTGAGCATCAAGCTGTGCTCAGTGGGTGCACCAGGACCTTGTGGAGGGTTCGCACGTGCGTGTGAATGTTTGCACGCAGAGGAGACGGTGATGGTGCGGATCGGTGCGAGCCCTGACCTACAGGCAACGCTGGGGGAGAAAAGGGAAGAGTCTTACCCTTCTGAGACACGCTGCGGCACAAAAAGACTTGGGGGAGGGCTCTCAGAAGCTATTTCTGGTATTTTATGCTTTGATTTGCTGCCTTTGTGGAGGTCAAATAATTTAACTGGGATAGGCTACTAGGACGCAAGAGTTGGGTTTGGTTCATATCCTCCGAGGGGAAGCATTCACTTGTCCGGATCAGGGCAGGGTATATTGGCCAGTTCACTCCTGGGCAGGTTTGTACTTTCCCCGGGCAGTGCTCGGAGCTGGACGCAGTGGGTGTGGATTTCGGGAGGCTGTTAACATTCATCTACTTGGTTTCATGCGGTCAGTGCCTTTAGCAATGAGCTGGA
This sequence comes from Pterocles gutturalis, assembly GCF_000699245.1. Lineage (NCBI taxonomy): Eukaryota > Metazoa > Chordata > Aves > Pterocliformes > Pteroclidae > Pterocles > Pterocles gutturalis. Next base: position 2,570 of record NW_010103442.1, on the reverse strand, counting down.
GAGGCACAGATTTGGAAATAGCTGCTCCTGCCGATCTCATCTCCTCCAGACAGCGTGACTGCCCACTGTGCGTTCCCGTGAGTGCACTGAAATACATTTAAAGTTGCCTTCTGGCACTCCGGATGGCTTATCTTGGAGCTGTTTCGGGCTGAGTGTATTCTGCAAGCTGGGAGCTGCTTGCACCTCTTTGCTCTCCTTGGGTGCTTTCTCCCTTTCCTTCGTTGATGGAATTTGTGTCTCCTCCAGCCTTCCCCAGACTGAGAGCTTGGGGTGGTCTCCTCCATCGAGCACATTCTTTTGCAATGGTAGAGTCTCTGTGGAGATGTAAAGCTATTTGGTAATTTTATTTTTTAAGGAGAGTGAGGTGGGAAAGAAGAAGAAACGTCCCATTCCCCAAGGGGCGTAGGATCAATGTGCTTTGTTTCAGAAGGCAGCAGAGCAGTGCCACCAAACCGAGGCGATGGTCTCAGCCCTGGAACTAGTGGCCTTTCCGTCTCTGCTGGTATATTCTGCTGCAGCAAAGCCTCTTGCCGTTATTTTTATAGGAAGCTTTCAGTGGCCTAATTTGCTATTCACACACATCTGTTCCACTGGAGTCTGTCCTTAATCTCCTCGTATAAGTTCTCCCTCTTCTGCATAGCCCATCATCAAAGAGACAACTGAATGAATGCTGATACAAAACAAATAGTAGGTCCCAGGGTTGCCTGATAATTGTTTTCTTGCTAAAATATGTACGATGCATCTCTCAGTTGGGTGAAATAATAGATGGAGAAGGTAGGTAGGTCCCTCTAGCTCTATCGGAGTGCAGAGCTTGGAGACAAGCCCGGTTGGGGTCCTCCACAGCCCTCCTGCGGGTCACACCGGGTGCGGTGGGCTCTGCTTCTGGAGGACAGGCTGCCTTGGCTTTGCCCAGTATAGCCCCAGCTTCTCCAGTTACTGTCACAGCTCAGCTCCTGGAAACACGACGGCCATCAGCCAGGGCTGCAAGCGAAGCTGTCGGTGTGCTGCTGGACCTGCAGCATAGGAGCAGAAAAAGGGCATTTTTAAGGTTCTTCCTGAAGTAAGATGGAAATAAAAGAGCTATTGTTGTCACAGGGCCATACTCTGTGTAATTTGGCTCCGACGGCTTCGGTGGAGCTGTGCCAGTTCATACAGCTGAAGACCCAGCTATGATATGAAGGAAAAACAAACCCCGTTTATTCTGTGGCCTTGCTGGCATCACAATCCCACTATTTAAAAAAATGAAAACCTAACAGACCAGTCCTGCAATCATGAAGCCAGCAGACAGCAAGACTGTTATAATGAAGGAA
>NW_010103442.1:0-1229 GCF_000699245.1 Pterocles gutturalis | reverse complement strand
GTTATAAAGAAAGGAAAAGGGTTTTTTCTTTTTTTTTTTTTTTTTTTTTTTTTGGCCCTGAGGGGTTCTGTTCCCGTGTTTGCTTTGTAAACACAAGGGTGAGAGCACCTTTCTGCTGCGGGAGTCCAGAAGCAGGTGGAGAGGAAAGGCTTTCTGGAGGAAAAAAAAAAAAAATCACATCGTGAGATTGAGTACTGTTTTCACAGGGAAAAAGGCAGAAACAGAATTTCTCTACCACCCCCTTCTCCCGCTTCCCTCCCCGTCTGTCACATCCTGGTCACAAGTTTGCACTCCTGTGGTCGGTGCAGAACAGCTTACACCAGGCAGCGCTGTGTTCGCAGGGTTGGTGATGGGCTGGCCGCGGGTCGCTCGCCGGGACTCGCTGGGACTGGGCGTGCTGGGCTGGGACTGGGCGTGCTGGGCTGGGCAGGGTGGGCAGGAGTGCTGCTTTGTGCTTCCAGGTGCGTCATGAGGATGTAACGTGATGGCGTGGCAGTCCTGTAGAAACAGCTCATGGTTGAACGTGGCTGTGGGACTGTGTTTTCCCAGGCTGCTGCTTTCTCCGCGTGCTCTGTTCCTGCAGCACCTTCCGTCGCACTGACAGCTGTGGGATCCAACCCCTGGGCAGTTGTGAGATGGAAGTGATAATTCTCCTTTCACAAGGGGCTTTTGTCTTGGAATTAATTGTTATTTGTCAAGTGCTTTAATATTATCACATGAAACCTGCTAGAACATTCTCCTCTGTTTTTTTTTCTCACCTGCATCAACACGAGGAGAGTGAGTCAAATGCTTGTCGGGCTCCCAGCGAGGATGTGGGGCTCAGCTGGCCAGGCGGTTCACAAACTCTGATAGAAAAGCCATACGTGTGCATGGAAAATTTGCTTTTACCCCTTCTCTGCTCAGTAACAGTTAATTTACAGCTCACTCCTAAATGGTGAATTTTAATACCCTTCTCTTTCAGAAGTGTGACATATAAATCTGATGTCCCCAGTGTCTCCAGGCACGGGAGCCCTTGCTGCTGGGCTGGCTGCTAAAGACTGATACCTGGAGAGAAAATATAGATTCTCTCCAACGTGGAAACTTGGATTGTAAATTAAATTTGTCAATAAATACGGAAATAGTTTCCATTTCCCTCTTCTACCCTGTAGAGCTGAGATGGGTTCTTCCAGTGCCATGTCACCAGTGTGTCCCGTCTGTGGCTCCCGGTGCCCAGAGAGATTGACTGTCAC
>NW_010103441.1:24607-39722 GCF_000699245.1 Pterocles gutturalis | reverse complement strand
CCTGAGCCAAGGGCTAACCCACCACAATAGCAAAAAATTTCTCCATCCTTCTCCAAGTATACAATCTTGGTCACTGGGGTAACAAAGCCAGTTTAGTCTAAGCCAATGAGAAGTCTGAAGATGACAGTCTTCCCAAAGAAAACAACACCTACATGGAGCCCCTTGAAATCTATATATGCATGGCATCCACCTTCTCAAATATAAAAATCTGGTATAACTGCCTAAATCTTTTCAAGACATGATGGCTTATGTATTCAGATAGGAGCTGTATGTGTACATTTGAGAATTTGAACCCAAGACATTTTGTATGACCAAAAAATCTGTTGTAAACTAGGGCAAGTTACAATTGTGCAATACATGACCAAAGATTATTCTATGAATAAGTTAAATTAATATTAGTTATTAACATTAATATATATCCTGATTACGTTTTTGTTGTAAGAAATACAAGCACAGACAGCTATCAAACAATTGGATTATTATGTATGTACATGTGGAATTTAAAAGGAACTTTTTTTAAAAAAGCACAATGGGAAACAGAAACACTATGCAGGTTACGCTGCAAAAAGTCTCATGTGTGTGTGATTAGAAGGTCAATACAGCTGTAGCAGCAAAAAAGTACATATTGTGAGAAATTACAGAAGGTCCATTGTCATGTCAGCCTTCCTCATGCAGTGAAAGGTCACTGATCCCACTGTGGAAGAAAACTAACAACTTCTATAGAAGACTGACTGATGGCTCATATACTGTTGGACATCATGTCTGGTGTCAAAAGACCAGTGGAAAACCAAACAGCTTTAGCCAAGAGCAAAGTCAAGTCATGTCCAGCTTTCACGAGAAATGGCATCTGAAGCATTATTACATATCAATAAACTTTAATAACCCTTGTTATTAACTGTGTTAATAACCCTTTCTGAGACAAGGTACAGGGCTGGTTTATGATACATAGTTTAATCCTGCAGCTTTCAGTGTAGCTATTGAGAGACACAAAGAAAATCTAAGACTGTTAGAGTAGTTTACAAAGGACAACTGGGAGAGAAAACAATACATATGTGCAACACGCAGTGTCATGAAGAACCATGCCATTTTCTTCTTTACCCCACCTTTCTATGAGGTTTGGGTGGAGGGATTTGATTTGACCTGTAAATTTTAGAAGAGTTCGCTCTCTCAAGCATAAAGATCCTGATTCTGTTTTGATGTACAATAAGCTACATGACAAGCAAATCCACTGGTGTAAAACAGGTGTAAGGAGACTCAGATCCTTACCCTCCAGCTGTCCATGGCACTTGAATAATATACGGTTCATAATTCTCTTTGTACCTGTGGAGCATTCTCACAAGCACAGTACCTTGTTACTGTCCTTGAGAAATGCTGCAGAGGTCCATCAGTCTTGTTCAAACAATGCATAAGAATCCTTAAGCAAAACTCAATTACTGTTCAAGTGGAAGAATAGGTAATTGGACAACACTCATCAGTTTTGGAATAAATTATATTAGGTGCCAGATCTGAAAATCAAACCTTTGGGTTATAAAACAGAAAGAAGATTAATTTAATGAAAGACACTCACAAAATTTTCATTACTCCTTAGTATTCACTAGGTTAGAAATAGCGAAATAAGTTTTCACTATATTTCAGATAGAAGCAAAAGAGGACATGCATGTACAGTTTGCATTTTAAATTATCCAGACTGCTTTCTAACTAGAAAAAGAACCATGGTTAGAGGTTTCTCATATTATTATTGTATCCAAAATGTTTCATTCCTGTGTAGCTTTTATTAAGCTGTGACTCAGAAGCAGGATTAATGTGAAGTTTTATAAGTGCAGACAGAAAACTGAAAAGTGAAAGCATTATTATTTTTTTTTAATCTAATTGAAATTAATCTCTAAATATAGGCACTAATACAAACATACATTAATGGAATAGTGCGTGTATATTTTCATAAATATACTTACAGTGGCAACTTTTTTGTAAGTCTTGTTAAAATGTTTCAAAGCTATTTGGACATTTGATTGTCAAACGAAGCAATAGGAAATGCGGATTCCTGAATTGTTTGCAAAACGAAAAGACAAAGCCATAAGAGAAATCTAGACTATATTTCCATAATTTAATCCATGGTTACTAAAGTAGAAGTAATGACTGAATTGGCATGATTATTGTTTCTTGTAAATATACTAAAACTGAAATACTCATCAAACACCCCAGAATCTAGAATACAGTACAAGAAGTAATTTGAAGTTCACATCTTTAAATACAGCAATAAAATATTCCAGAGGAAACTCAGACAAGGCTACTGCAAAATAGTGGTGATCTGCAGCAAGTCACAGCTAATTTTTGTGTATATAAGATTCTGAAAAAAGGAAAGAACAACATTGATTCAATCAATGTGCAATTAAACTGGCCCCATAATCAGGTGTATTTGAACCTGCACTGTTTGTTCAGAAAGAATGCCGCAGCTGCGGGAACTAATTTGTTTTTTTAATGAATTCATAGTCATAATGTAGCCATGTTGCCAAGACTATATACTGTACATGTATATAAAATATAGTCAAACTTTATATATATAAATGGTTGATATATTTTTATATGTAAATAATAATGACACTGATTAGCTAAACAAAATATAAAAGCTACTTGAAATTTTAACACATATATTGTAGAATATTCAAATTAAGAGCATAAACATATAAGGACAAATGGTTTTTTGGGGAAAAAAAAAGTGTTAATTTAGAGGATTTAATTTTCAAAGTAGTGCAGAACCATTTTTCCCTGTTGCTGAAGTTGTTGCACTTTGCGTGGTACAGTGAAATATTCATTGCCTATACCGAGGATTGGACATGACCTTGGACTCTAATGATCTGAACACTTACCTAGGATGAGGGAAATAGAGATTCCAGCTCCTGCAATAATGAATGTTCATGTTCTATACTCAAAAATAATTGTACAAAATGCATAAATATTCATCAGCATTGAGACGCTCTCCCCTTGCAGATGAGCATTCTCATCCTCAGGTGAAATCCATGCTTTATTTTCTTCTCAGAGTGTGATACCTCACAGTTTCTCTAGTGACTAAGTTTAAGAGGTCGCTGCTTGGGCCACTCTTCAGTTTACTACTCATTTAAATTGGGCTTTGTCAAAAGAGAAAAGGCACGTAGATTTACATGTACATTTTTATTTAATATGTTTTTAGCTATTCCATCCCAGAAGGATACTGTACTTCAAATACGCTATGGATCCTACAGTACTTTGGGCATTTTAAGATACAGATCAAATTAGAAGAGAGAGATCCAAATGAAGAAATTGAAGGTACATCAGAGAAAACATATTCATGTGAGTGAACACCAAATCAATGCTCACAGTCACTAAATACGTCTTGTATTTAATTTATTTTCCACAGGAGGCAGTTCATTTTGTTAATTGCAAGAAAATTAATCTCCTGGGTTAACAATTGAAGGTAAAACTGAAGTTAAAATTCCTAACTTTTTGTTATGTTTACAAACCATTTTTCCCTAAACATGTACAGAGAAAGCAAGTTTCAGCTTTGCTTTTACGCTTTTCAGAATAGGGGTTTCTGAATAGCATGTTAACTTTAACAGCAGGGTCAGTAACTCTGCCATAATGATCAACAATGGTGTCTCACTTCTTTTTATTCTTTTTTTTATTATTATTCAGCAGTAGCACTCCCCATCCATTACATTTTTCACAAAAAATGGTTTGCTGACTCTGCCAAGACACAAAGAGAATCTTTGTGCACAATTTATCAGTAAAATTGCTAAGAGAAGTTGCAAAACCTGTGAAAAACAGAATGTTCCCCTTTCATGTTCAGTTCATTTTAGCCTATTTCCTAACCCCCCTTCCTGAGGATCTTATTCCAGAGTTGCTCTGTTAACTGATATGAACTAGATCTGCTTCTTTTATTTTGTTTGATCTGTCCCTAATCTCTGCTACCAACTGTAAAGTGTCCCATGATTATTTGAAAGGAGCAAGTTTGAAAGAGGGATGGAGAAGGTTAATTACGACAGCATACTTAATATTCTTCCCATTGAAGTAAATGGCAGTTTTGTCATTTTATGTAATAGAGGCAGCATTACTCTAAATATAATTGTATACTCTCCCCATTAGAGCAGCACAACAGCAACTCCATTAAAACATATTGCTTAACATTGGATCCCATGCTGATAGAATCCCTAAAATCAAACTTTAAATGTTCAAAACATGAGATAGGTAACATGATGTTTTATCACATAATATTTGTGCTTTTTCAGAGCTATTATAATCTTTCTCGTTAGGTAAAATTTACTCTTTTTCGTATTTTAATCTCATGAAATCACACCATATCTCAAACCTTTTCTAAAATATACTGAGTGGAATAGCTATATTGATTTTTTTTTTCCTTCCTAATGTAGAAATTTCAGCTTAATAAGGGAAGAAAGGGCTCAGCATTAATTCAGCACATGAAAATTGCAACTGTGCAGATAAACAAGTCCACTGGAAAATGTAGGCTTCTAACCCACTACCATTTATTCTAAATTAAAAAAAAAATCCCTACTATTTTACTCCATGATCATCCATAAATAAATAAATAAATAAACAAACAAACAAACAAAGGCATGTATTATCATGGCATTTGAAAAATAATTGTCTTTCCAGGTCTAGCCTTTGTATTGCTTATCCACATGAGAGCCCTTAATGCTCTTCCAAAATACTGCAGATATGCACTTTCTGGATGATATATTTCAGGAGCTACATTTTCACTGAAGTAATTTCACCAAAGTGAACAAAGTTAACTCAGCAAAAAATTTTATGACAGATTCTAAACACCTGTGTGTCCAGGTAGGGAAGTAGGTTAGTATTACAACTCACATGAAAAGAAACAACCAAACAAACAAAACTCCCACTCTGCAAAACTAATGTAATTGTTTCAGCTATCAAACTGATGCTATATATAGAACAGCCTTTTGAACATTTTTTTATACCAAAAAGAGAGATTCTTAGTAGATGGAGCAGTCCATCCACAGTAATTTCACTGCCATGTAAATTTTCTAAGATCTGCAGATTTGGAGGGACTCACATCTATTGTGATGTCCAACGATGTTAAGATTTCTCCTGTTCAGTCTTTCACATTAATTCATTAAAATTGATTTTTTTAAACAGGTTTTCTTATCTCTTAAGAAATGGTAGCAATGGCAACTTTTAGATTTTCCTTGCTAACTTGGACTTATCATTTGTATTCTTTCTTTTCAGAACCACAAGTCTTTACAAATGACGTAGGTAATTTAGAAGTACAGATTGTCAGAAGTGTTGTAGATAGCCACTGTTTAACTATTTCTTCTTGCTTCCCTTCAAACTGTTAAACTTCTATGCCTGATTTCTGTACTTTTCTGTAGGTGAACAGGTATATATTCACAAGCTAGACCATCCATATTAAATGAATCTGCATGCACAATATGCTCATAATTACACTTTGACTTACAAGTCCAGAAGTTTCTATGAGTTGCTTAAATGTACGTACAGGCTATGTGCATCTTCAAGTAGATGGTGATGCACCAATGTTGAGGTGACTTTTTGGGCACATTATTTCAAAGATGTCTCTCATAAATAAAAAACTAGACAGAACTGAGTATATTAATGAGATTAAAATTTTAATGTCATATTATTTCAGTATTCACATTAATTTATCACCCTGAAGGACCCTTAAAACTGCAAAAAAAAGTTGTCACTTTCTTCAAATATTCTTCATTTCTACACTACAGTTTTCTTTAGTATTGTCACAACTTGTTGAATAGATACTTTCTTGGGCTAAGGATGTGGCTCAACTTTGTCAACAGAAGACAAACTGGTGAACTGATTCTTTTGTATTTGTTCATATACATGCATATTACATTTATAAAATCATACAGTAAGGTCCACTGGAGCTATATATATTGAGGCTACATTAGTCTAAACTAACCATTATCATGCATTTTTAAGAATATCCATAGGTGCTCAGACTGAAAATACTTGAACCAAATTTTCAGAGAAATCAGCCTCTTCCAGCACTAGTTTCAAACAGGCTGATGAATGTCCAACTGTGCACCCTCCTGGTCACACTGAACATGAGGTAGATTTCTGCAGGGCTCCTCTTCAGCTAGAGAGACACACTGCACAGTCAGGGGAGGAAACAGAAGACTACCTGAGAAGCTTTTAAAATCTCGCTATTGTGAAATATGTTTTAAATTGGTCAAGAAGAAATTTCAGCTCTAAGCTTGCAACGCCTGATATTTCAGTTTATTCTAATTTAGTGAAAAAAGTGAAAATTACTGACAGTGGTTGTAAATGAACCATATGCTTCATTAGAAAATAAATAAAATATATTATTCTACCCCTATGACTGAGACTCACCAAATGTTTCAAATTCACTTTTATAATACACAAGATGTTAAACTCATACCCTGCACACCAGTACTGCAATGTTTAAATACCTTATTTTCGTATTTATACCTTAGCACAAAGCAATGGTATAAATTTTGCAGTGCGCTACCCACACAAACAAGCAAACCACTGTGTTGAATCAGAGGTGGGTTTTTTTCTGTGTGTTTACTTTACAGAATGAGTACAGTTGAAGAATATGGGGTTGCGATGAAACTTCAATGATAAAAGAGGCACTTGGAAATTGCACAGCCATAATTTCTCCCTACAAAAATTTTGAATCCTACAATAAGTACCCCTGGAAAGCTGCAGCTCTTTAGGAACCCTAAAACATTCCAGGAACGTAAAACCAAGTGACATCTTCCTCTGCATCACCAAAATGCAAAATTCTCAGTACCTAAAACCCAACAAATCTGTTTATTGTTAATGGCACAAAAGGAACTAAAGAGCCTGCAAGAACATGGGTAGGAAGAACGCTGTCAGCACTGCTGTTGGGTCAGTGCCTGGAAGAAGCAGATTGCTGTGTGATAGAGGTTATCTTTCTTTTGGAATTAAAAGGTGAGTTAGGTTTTAGTGAAAGTTGAACATTTAGATAACAGGAAAAGGTGGCAAGGCAGCCCTGTGGGATTGCTGTTACTGGAACTCATCTATCCATTCTTTAAATCCCCTCCCTAAGGAAGTTACTAAGCAATAATCTCATGAATTCTACTATACTACAATAAAAGTAAATTGGTGTCTTAGTACAGCTCCCCAAAAATGGAAGTAAATACCTCTCTGAGATTGGGTCTTGCAAAAGAACTTCCATGCTCAGAGTCAGGCATATGCAGAGGTCTTCTTTAATGAAGACTTATTTGATGAAATGTTCTCAAAGTACCAGGGAGGAGGAAGAGAAAGAGTTTGAAAAACAAATAGCATCATAGTTTGATCACATATTTGAGACCAGAAGACAAAGTTTCAGTTCTCATGATGAGTCAGGGAAAAAAGGTCTTTGACTTAGGTCCTTGACATCTCTGGTAATATTCATGTCATCGTTACCTTAGCTGTTCCAAAAAAAGTCACTCTTTTGTTGGCTTATCACAATTTTTTTTTGAAACTTTGATGATTTTCCTTAACTTGGAAAAGTGAAGTAACAAGTAATTTTTTGGTAAATTACAATTTTTAAAAAAATAATTTTTCACCCAACTCTATCAGATAGTTTAATATAATTTCAAGGGGGCTAAACTTAAAGAGACCAGCAGAGCTGTGAAAAACATACAGTCCTAATAATCTGTTCTGAAATATTATCCATGCCAGCTATCAACATGTCACTCTTGTGAGTATTGCTTTCAGGATGTTCACGGCCTGTCCAAATATACTTGACTTTTGTATTGTTATTTAACATGCATTTTGAACACCTGATGTTATTTATCATTTAATTTTTTAATTGCATTTTTTGTAAAAGACTACTGTGAAAATTTCCTTTTAAACACTTCCTGTTATCCATCATCTTTCCCTGTGACTTTCAGTGTGTTGTTGTCATGGGCTTTAAATCTAAAGTGTATAAGTCTTGAAAGGCAAGTTTATGTGCATTCATAATACTAAGCAGTGCATAATGTAACCAATAAAACATGTCTACTTTCTCTATTGTTGCCAATATTTATAACTGGCACATGGAATTTAATATGGATCATTACTTTCTCAGGATTTTACATATTAGCTATAGTTGTGGCATTACCCTGGCACTTCTTGATTGTTCAGATGTAAAATATTTTTGAGCTGTACATTTTAGAAAAATTCTGTTCATCACATTTGTCACATCTTAATAGAAGATGACGAAGTCTTGTATCACCACAGCAATATGTTGATTTCTGTGTTGTACTTAACTGTCTTTCAGTATGAGTCTAATACTAGCCATGACACAACATTTTTATTGAGCCAACCATCCCTAGTCTGCAAACATGTACAAACTACTCATGGATTTTAAAAAGCAAGTCATTTGTGTGTATAGCTTTATAACATTTCACGCCACCATTTATTAAAAGCAAGGCCTTGATGTGAATAAAAAAAAAATTACTGGTCCTCAGAAATTCACAACCCCAAATAATAAGTCTTTAAAATATTTACAAAATAAATGATATTTCAGTATAGGAAGAGCGCATGACTTTTGTGGCTCTTTAAATATTTATTTTTCTTTATGCAATTTCAGGCTAGAATTTTCCTCTGATTGCAAGAAGTAAACCTTATTTCAATAAAAAAAAAAATTCAAACCATAAGAAACCCAACTTACCCATGCGACGCACTATTTTTAAGCACTTGAATTTTAAATAATAATCAATTAGCTAAGCTAAAACAACATATTATATTTTTCAGATGTCACCTTGGATACATCTTATAATTTTCACTTTACTCCTTCAGAGACTTGCACCCATCTCTTAATTCTGTAAATATGAAATATGTTACCAAAATAATTTAAAATAGTAACACATTGCAAAAATATCTATATGCATCTTTTCAAGACAAAAGTATTCACTGGCATGTAAAAGGACTGCTACATTCATAAAATTGCAACTGCTCAAAAAATATGAATAATATAGCATCTTAGAATTTCAACATGTCAATGTGTATCTTCAGTACAAGGCCACATTTTCTAACCCATTCTTGGAAATGCAAATAAATGCCTCATATAACCTCTCTGAGTAACCAAGGATTCTTCTTCCTCTAAGACTCACTCAAAAGGGAAACTTCCTCTTTGCCAGAAGCCCAAGAAATTTTATACGAATTATGCAATGTGTTGACAAGTTTTATTCTTTCTTAGTTATATCAAAAGATATTTTTTACAATATGAAAAGTTGTGGGAGAGCAGGATGCAGAAATCGTTCTACATGATACAGTCCTCAAAATAGCATATAAAAGAAGAAAAAAGATAATAAAAATCCTGAACTCCTTCAGCCTTAATGATATATGTGCTGCACTCAAGGGTTTTCTTTAGCATATTTTCTTTTCAGTAGGTGGCATTGGACAATACTTAACAATATTTAAAAGCCTTGGCAGTTCAAAAACTGTTGAAAGAGGCTAATACACAAAGCTAACTAAACTGGTAAGGCTGTGATGATTTAAACTATCATTAGAGAAGAAAAATTCTCGTCTTAGAACCATGCTTTATAAATGCTGTACATTCTTTCCAGTCAGCTTCATTCCTTTTAACTAAGAAATGCTATGGAACTTGTAACATCTTATGCCAAGTCTGACCTGCCCATAATAAAAATATTTAACTTGCACTATATATACTACTCCAGTTATTGATAGAAATATAAAAATTAATTTTTATATTATCAACTAAATTGGATTTGATATGGAGAGCACTGGCTGAGAGATTAGTCTGTGCTCCTGATCCAGCAAGGTTCCCAGACCAGCTGGAGCCTCTCCAGCATTCCCAGCTCATAGGGGTACTGCCCTTGTGGACCATGGTCTACAGGTAATACTGTGAGAAACTTCCAAAATAGTCACCCTGGCTGATACAGTATGTATCTTGCTCTTCCTCAGAACCACCAAGCTTAAACATGCTGCAGACTGGAAACCAGAAAGTCCTTGTCTTGCTCTCTTGAACTTGAGGTGAAGGCTTGAACTATTCTGAGGAGTTAAAGATTACATATTGCTTTTTTTTCTTACTCAAGGTATGATTGTATGTGTCTTTACTGAAATCCGATCAATACTTATATCATGCCTTCCTAAAAGCCTATCTGTGTACCTTCATCTTCATCTGTGTACCTTCATCTTCATCTGTGTTTTTGAATTCCAGTTTATTTCATTGGTAGTTGAGTGGTCTTATATAAAAAAGGTTAAAAAATTGTTTTGAAATCTATAAAATGCTATATAAACACCAGTGATGACTCAATTATATTGTTGTGAATAGTATTCCTTAAAACAAAACAAAAAAGTGTGAGAGCTGTTAACATTAGATGTTAAAAACACTACCAGGCTGTGCATGTATAGTAGTGACCCTCCCACAATGAAATTCCCCCCAATTTACTTCAAGATTACATGGTTGATGAAAGTACAGCAAGTTCTAATTTCTAGAGGGAATAATGACTTCTAGTTGCAATAATTTAAGGAATAATGTACCCCAACTGTACTTAATAAGACTATAATTCCATCAAAGGCTTCTGGGGACATCATAAACCATGAGACTGAAACTCCAGTGGTTTCCTCATGTCACCAGAAGGCTGAGATGGAATTACAGTCTTAATTTATATTCATTCTGAAGGAGGCTTATTTAATATTGCACATTGATCGTGATTAATGCCTTTGGAACTGCCAAAAACTATTAGCTGTGTTCATGGCCTTTTGAAGCCACCAAAAGTCAATTATACCACTGACTAGTGACTCCCAGAAATTCTTTTTTTAAGCGCTATGGCTCAGCCAGCACGAACTTATATAACTATGCTAAAGTTAACATCAATTTGGTCATATATTTTTATTGCTTCTCTCCTTCCTACTCTGAGTGAAAAGGGGAAATCTTTCTTCTGTCTAAGTGCATAGCTCTTTATTCATAGAAGTTCCTTGTAAATTAAGGGGAAAATTAATTGGAAGCATTTGGTTAACTTAATCACTGAACATCACTGAATGAATATGGTTTTATTAAAGGGATTTTTCAGTTAAATGCCAATAATTTGTCCACATCATATGTGAGTTAACTGTACAGGGAGAAGCTTTATTAACAAAAGGGAAATCTTTTTGGTGAAAGACTGCAGGTAATCTGTTTTAAGAAGGAGGATTATATGGAATAGCACAGATAGCCCACACACAAAAGAGTTTTGGCATGGGGAAAAAAAGGGGAAATCTAGTTCTTAAATAAGTTGTGGATCGAAGTATACTAAGGTAAAATAAAATTTAAAAAATCTTCTTGTTATTCACAGAGTTCTCTCTTCCTCTCCTACACTATAGAGTAAGATTCTGTTATGGATATAAGAACATGAGGAATTCCTCAACTGGTCACACCAGCAGTCCACCTAACCCAATACTTGCTCCTGACAAAGGAGAAAACCCATGAGTGTTACAGAGTTTAAGGGAGCCTGACCATTTTCTGTGGAAATTAGAGGGTATATTCCTCCATATTTCCTATAGTATCCATTTATGGTCATATTATCCTTTAATTTTCTAATCACTTTCTGGACTTCATGATGCTGTCAGCCTCCACAGCATTCTAGGACAGAAAGTCCCAGTGTCATTGCTTAATGGACTGCTATTGAAAAATGTGTTTTTGTGTGAACTCCTGGTGGTTTCTGAATATCCCTGCTCACCTAATCATAGGGATTTACCACCATTGAGATGCTTTATGGTATACCATCTAGCCTCAGGCTTCCTCTCCTGAAGGGTCCCCATATGTCCAGTGTGGATATTTGCCAGCCTCTTGTGGCTTTATTAGATATGATAGGGGATCTAAAACAGCAGGTGATTCCTCTATTTAGATAGTGGCATTGAGCCAAAATATTTACTTGTGTCAGAGAATCCGACATAAAATGTATTTCCTTGGAGATGACATTGTGTCAATTTCTGAAATTCCTAGTGCTGAGTAGCGGGTTTGATTTACACTCTTGAAAGGAAAATACATTGTCAGTGTAATCTCAGCTCCTCTTTATGACCATATATTCCAAGTAGAGGATTTATATTTGTAATTTGTTAAGATCAGATACAGATAGAAATAAATTACATACGACTCCTATTGAAAGTCTTTTGATGAATTTCTATGATGGTAGTGCAAATTGGACTTTAAAGCCAAAGCCACGATAACCTAGTACTCAGTTATATGTCACTTTTGAGCAAGATAAATACATATTCTACATGCAAAACTGAAAAAGCATCATCAAAATGTAAAGAAAAAGAAATTCAGTGTTGTCTGCTTCAAGCATAGCAATGCCACTTGGCTTTTGGAAGGAGATGTTCTCAAGCTCAGGACCCAATTTGAAAGGCTACCTTTGAAGAACCACTCTGTAACAACCACAATATACTTGCATGAACCAGCAAAAGTCAAACTGGGTGGCAGGTTTTCACATGATTTGTGAAGATAATATCCCTTGGCATGTGACGATTTGAATGATGAGAGTTTACAAGACTTCAAAGAGGACTGGAACACATAAAAGGAGGAAAAATCCAAACAAGGTACTTAAAACAAAGCAACTCTGGCTGAGAAAGTCCCAGAGTCAACAATTGTTGGAGATAGAGAAAAAAAAAAAATCACTTTTAATGCTAGAGGGATATCCTGTTCTCACAGTCTTCCCTAGGCATTTGGTCTTGGACAAAGTCATACCTACTGTTCGCCTGAAACAATCCAGCAGAGCTGCTTTTAGCTTCCCCTTTCCCCCCTTCCCCAGCAAATGCTGAATCCAGGCTTTTTTTCTTTAGACACAGAGCAAGTTTTTCAGTTTCCACAAGTTAACATTTGCAATTAATGCCAAATTGCTCATTTGTTTCATCCTTCTGTGGAATCTAGTACAACTCTTAACATTTCCAGTACTCCTTTACTACTATTTCATAAGTAATCACCTCTGCCTGGCTTCTCTGAAAAATTCATCAAATTCATCAAAAATTCAGATTCATCAAAAACAGCCCATGTCAAAAATAAAGCTGCCCTCTGAATGTTTTTCTTCTTATTAACAACCAATGCTTTGAAGGAAATGCTGTTTGAACTTGTCCAGGCGGCCTTCCTTGTATAGAGAGTTTTAACACTGGAGGAGCTTTCACTTGATCCAATCCACCACTCAGGATATTTAAAAAAAATAATAATAATCTCTTTATACTCTTGATACTGTGAGGTCTTAAACTGTACTCCAAGAAAAGGTGTCCTCAGAAGCTACCTACTTCATTCTGTAGTCCAGTTCCTATTGCTCTTCCATAACAAAAATTCATTTGTGTAGCCATTTATAGATGTTCTTTCTCCAAAATGAAGACATGTAAGCATAGAATTATGGATACAGAGGTACAATTACAAACAATCAATAAAAAATGTATCTACCTGCTGTGGTTTTGTGTGGTGCATTTTGTGATAATGAGGCGGGGGCTACAGCAATGGCTCCTGTAAGTCACTGCTAGAAGTTCCCCCAGCTCCAAGGTTTTGGTAGCTGGGCAGGAGGACTAAAGAGGTGGCCCCTGTAAGAAGCTGCTGGAAGCTTCCCCAGCTCCAGGACGGACCTGCCCCTGGCCAGGGCTGAGCCAGTCAGCACGTCTGCAAATGACATATTGAAGAAGGGGCACAGCGCAGGGAGCAGTGGTGCAGCCCCGGGCAGGCCCCATCCAGGAGGGTCCGTCCAGCTGCGTGGGGCCTGCCCAGCCTCTGTGGCAACCCAGTCCTCTGCCCCACTCTGCCCTGGCCCAGCTAACCCAGAGCAGCCCATGCACAAGAGCCAGGAGTTTTTTTAGGACCCAGTGAAAGAACCTGAGGTGGAGAGAGGACCAGGGTGTGAGAGATTGTCATCAGATGCAATTTTTTTTCTTTGTTGGGAACAAAGCAGAGAGTGGCTTTGGCAAATTATTGTGGCATTGAATTCCATTTACTTAGCCATTGCCTTTGCCAATATTTAGTTTGTATTAGCTTTTCTGCTGTCCTTCAACATTGGAAATAAATAAGTTTGCTAAGAAGAATTTGCAACTATTATATCAATATATAAATATAGCTACACACAGTAAGGTAGGACGGACCATTCCTGAGTCTTCTCTAAGTTAATTTCATAACCTGAAGCCTTGCCAATAACCTTAGTTACAGTAAAGCAGGATGCAGTAGCATTCTGTGATATGAGAAAGATCCTTACAATTTGTGCAGGTTGTATGGAGACAAATGTTTTCAAGATTTGTAGATAATTGATCTCTGGAGAATACGCAACAAATTATTTTATATTTCCCTTATATTTCAGCTTTGTCTAACTGAGCATAAATTGAGAGAAAATACTTTTCCTCTCTTACAGTCTGTTACCTGTCTCAAAGGGCCACCACCACAAATAAAGGATTTTTAAACCTCTCCAACAGTTCATCATTGTCAGGACATCTTCAGAACCTGTTCATACTAAGATAGATTTGTCTCAATTAATTAATAAATACAATCTGCAACAGATACTGCTGACATCTCCCGTACTTTGTGTAGCTCAGTAACTATATATTTCCTGTTAAAGGATACGCGTCTCATACAGGTGATTAATACATCTTTAAAAATATTAGTAGGACAGCTACAAGCCAAACTGAGTGAATAAAACTATTAACATTCACAAAGATGGAGCTGTCTGTAAGGCTTAAGGAGATGTACTCTTTCGTTTAGAAATATATGAAACTACAATTCAGTAAACTCTTCCTACAACATATTAATACATGTGATAATTTTTATCAGGATTAAGGATATGAGATAACAATTATTCAAAAGGAGACTGAAGGCCTCAGATATGTATTTCCCAGCAAAATCTTCAAATTTTTTACAAACTGATTACTCCAGAATTTTTTTAAAATCCCAGCCTTTACACTTGGAACATCTCTGTTTTATTCCACAGGTGCTTTCTAGAATACCTAGGAACTACTTTTCCCTGCAGTCCAAGTATAATGAAGCCTGAGGTGTCCAAGGAGGTGTTGGTACAGAATATACAAAGTACAATTAATGTTTAGGAGGTAGCTCTCTCTGCTGTTAAGTTCCTTTTACTTTATTTGTGGTCCTACACAAGCAGCAGCTTTTTTTATATATATATAATTTTAA
>NW_010103441.1:2064-24576 GCF_000699245.1 Pterocles gutturalis | reverse complement strand
CATACAGATTTTATTTTACTCATGTGCAGGGGCACTCTCATTACAAATACTTTTTATACCTGAGTCTTCTCTCATGATAGATTGCTGCCTTTTATCAAGTTTGCCTGTACCTTCTGTAACATTTAAAGACTTATTTTGTAGGAGTAGATTTCTAGATATTATTAATTTCATTTCTTTAAATTGCTGATCTTTTTAAGCCTATGAACTTCATATTTTAAAAGGTGGAGTTGGATGTTGAATGAATTACAGTTTACTTAATTTTTTTTTGACAAAAATGTTTGTTTTCTACAATTTAAAAACCTATATTTTTTTTCTTTTCAGGAATTAATTTTCTGATAAGGTTTTTAGTGTTTGAAAGAATGTAGGTATCATAGATTCAGGAAAAAAATATTTCCACCCTCTAAAACTGTTTAGGATAAGCTAGTGCTTTACAGCATGACAGGGGTATGTTTGAACTCTTTCCATTGCCTTCTTTTTTTTCCCCCTTGCCCTACCTTTCGCCTCTCATCATTCCCTACTACTTTCAACTCAGAAAATAAACCTCATATAATTTCACTGTAAATTTGAATTCATTGTCTGGACAGATCTATCCCTAAAGAAAGCAAAATTTCCACACCTTTCTTATAAAACTTTATAAAGGCTTCTTATTGACAGCATCATTAGGTATTAGGAAACAAATTTTGGGCGAAGTTTTTTTCAGTGACACTCCTTGAACAAAATCATATGAAAAGTCTGTTTCTTTACTTGTTCCACAGATGCAACATTTCTGATAACTGGAGTCTGATTCAGGAAACGCATTGAGCCCATTTCTTTGTTGTACTATACAGCCTCAGCTTTCAGGATGCCAAAAAAGCTGATATATATGTGACATATATGAAAGAAAGGGAAACAACAGAATACGTCTTTTCCTCCACTCCATACAGCCATCCATTAATTGTGTATCACTCCAGTTTATTAGTTGTTGATGTTTTTTTCAGTTAAGTAATTTTTAGCTTCTAGCTTTTCCCTACTGTGTGGGGAACACAGTAGCTACAAACGCGAACTCATGCTAGCCAGGAAAGAAAGTAGAAGGGAAAATCAGGTGATAGATGATCCCTCTGTCAGTGTCCAGACTGAGATGAAATGCAGCAGTTCTCATTCACAGAAAAAAAAAAAAAAGGTGATAGTTTTCTAAAAACCTTCCCAACCCCTACAGTTTTCAGTAAAACTGATGTCCTTGTAGATTCATTGTTAAGAGCACTGCATATTTGCTCAGCTGTAGAAATCTGGAGCAAAAGATTGTGGGTTCAATGAAACAGAATTTTCCAATTAAACTGTGTTTTGCTGCAAGTTCCCCAAGCTCTACCTAACACTATGGTTATACATCCTCTGCAAACTAGAAATTTGCACCATTTTTTGCCTGACAGATTTTTGAATACATAAAACTTGGGGAAACAAAGCTTTGCAAGGTGAACACTAAAAAATGTCCAGTGTTTTTTCTTTCTCCCACAGGCTTCCATGCAGGCACGGATAATAGGGACATTAATTATTAAATTGGCACCATGTCTCTCTCTATTTCTCTATCATTTCCAAACAGGTTAATTAAAGCACATTTATATGTGTCATGGTTTAACTGTAGCCAGAAATAAGCCCCTGCCAGCCACTTGCTCACTCCCCTCTGGGGAGATGGGGACGAGAATCAGAAGGGTAAAAGGGAGAAAACTTTTGGGTTGAGATAAAGACAATTTAATAGGGAAAGTGAAAGCCACACATGCAAACAAAGCAAAACAAGGAATTCATTCACCGCTTCCCATGGGCAGGCAGGTGTTCAGTCATCTCCAGGACAGCAGGGCTCTGTTACGCGTAATCATGACTTGGGAAGACAAACACCATCACTCTGAAAGTCCACCCTTTCCTTCTCCTTCCCCCAGCTGTATATGCTGAGCATGACATCATATGGTATGGAATATCCCTTTAATCAGTTGAGGTCAGCTCTCCTGGCTGTGTCCCCTCCCAACTTCTTGCGCACCCTCAGTCTGCTCACTGGTGGGGTGGGATGAGAAACAGAAGAGGTGGGAGGTGCTCCTGCACTCTGATCATCTTTGTGGCTCTTCTCTGAACCCACTCCAACAGGTCCATGTACTTCCTGTACTGAGGACTCCAGAGCTGGATGCAGTACTCCAGGTGGGGTCTCAGGAGAGCAGAGTAGATGGGCACAATCACCTCCCTCAACCTGCTGGTTGTGCTGCTTTTTGCTGAAGCCCAGGACACAGCTGGCTTTCTGGGCTGCAAGTGCACATTGTCAGGTCATGCTGAGCTTTTCATCAATCAGCACCCCCAAGTCCTTCTCAGGGCTGCTCTCAATCCATTCTCCTCCCAGCCTGTATTTGTGCTTGGGTTGTCTCAACCCATGTGCAGGACCTTGCCCTTGGCTTTGTTTAATTTTATGAGGTTTGCATGGACCCACCTCTCAAGCCTGTCAAGGTCTATCTGGATGTCACCCCTTCCCTCTACTGTGACAACTGTAGTACCCAGTTTGGTGTCATTATATTAAAACAGTTATTCTTTTTGTTTCAACAATGAGCGAAAGAGCATAGAACAGAGGTGAACATTTTTGAGAATATTTAATTCTAAAGATCTGGTTTTATATATTTTCTTAGGTTTTCCTTTTCCCTTTGATCTGGTAAGCTTCATGAAACTCTCTCACTGATAAAGTGTAAATATGGTCTTTCTGTGAAGCTAATATGCAGAATTGGTTTATTCTATTATATCCCAAAAGACTGCCATAGAATATTCTAACATAAAAAACTTGGATAGTATGTTACCATTGATTTTTAGTCATAGTTCTTCATTGATTTCAGCAAGGAGTTCTCATTAAGTGTCCCTGGCATGAAATGGCCACTTGAACTAGATTTTTTTAGAAAAAAAAAAGTTAGTTAGGAAAAAATGATTAAAATAAGCATCAAGAACTTTACTCCATATTGTGAACAATCACAATAACAAAGTTATCTCTCCTGCACCGCAGAGTAATTGCATCATGAAAAAGCAACTTTCTTTTTTTTAATAAACATCACTCCTCAGGAGCTTAAAGTAGACAGATTAAACCACATGAATTGGGATTACTTTCTGCAAAACAAAAAAATAAAATCTTCAGAGCCTGGTGTTTCTCACTGTAGGAGCCATCTTGTGGAGGGAAATTATTTTCCCTATGGTAGCTTAAAAAGCAGACTTGCCTCCTTGAATAGAAAAATATTCACAGGATGTAAAAAAGCACACAGCCCTAGGTATATCACCCTGTCACAGGTTTAAGAGAAAAAAAAATATAGACAGATGAGTCAGGACAATGTTTTGTGCTTTTTTTTTTTTTTTTTAATACCCATTATTGGATGCTCATTCCCTAAAGATTTCTGTGGGTGATCCTAGACCTACTGGAGGGAGACTTTTAAATTCTGAGGTCAAGAAACACATTCCTTTTTTTTTAGCAAAATCATGATGTGCACTCTTCAGAGTTTGGATATGAATGTCCCTTATGCTGTAGTACCCACAACCTCATGCAATATAGTTTATAACTTTTTATCACTGTCCTATTTTCTGAGCAGTTTATAGTACTTAAAGGACATATTTACTCCCATGCAGCAAGTTATTATCCTCCCCCATTTCATAGATAACAAGGAGGATTGAAGTAGGGTATGCAAGAAATTTGTGAAAGAAAATCAAGTAAAACTTGAGACGTTTTCCTGCTTGTCATGACTTTAAACAGTGAACTGTGCTTTTTTCCCCACAATGTTTATATAATTCCTCACTCTGTTATTCCCTCATCTAACTCAACAATGTATATAGTAATACACCTGATCTGGCTGGTGGGTCTGGCTGCGGGACTCTACGAGCTCCTTTTCTCTCTCCGCAGGGCTTGAAGGTTCTTCTTTTCTTAGTCAGTAGTATCATTGATAGGGAAATCATGTCAGTTCTGGCTGCCTTTGCTCCAGCGTACATTTGATCTGAACATCTTTTCTCTTGATCCTTCACTTTTGCTGCTAAGTGCTTTGCTTTTGCAGTGGGCTTGTTCTAGCCCCGGTTTCCATTAGTCGTGTTGAGATCTGAGGTTGTTATTCAGTCTTCGTACACTGGAATCTACTGCGAAAGAGCCAGCCTCATTGCCTCACTTCTGTGCTGTGGAGTTCATTTCTTTAATGGTATGACCATTGTTCCCTTTTATTTTTGCCTTTTCAGACTGAACTGGAGCCTCACTGCTGGCTGAGTAGAGGAAGATGGGCCTGCTGTTTCTCAATGGAACTGGGTGAGGATGGCAACTCTAATAGGAAAACAGGATTCTCTTCCTGAAAGATTATTCTTTAGTCCTCCCTTCTATCCTGAGTGCATTTATCCCAGCTTTACTGCCTTGCAGAGACATACTTTTCATGGGAATTGTTGCCAAATAATGATAAGGCATTGCTCTTTTAACTAACCACTTGTCTTTGACACCGTCTTTCTGGAACACTCAAAACCTTGATTTTAAAGTCCCTTTATCCCCAGATATTCTTCAACATTGTTTAAACACTTAAAAAGCTACAATGTAAGAAAGAAAAGCAACAATCTTAAAATGCACCTGACTCCCTATGGGACAATGGTATGCAGCACAGGGAAAATGCCAGGCTGCCTCATTCTTAAAGATCAGGAAAACTAGAATTACTGGAAAGTTTTAGAAAACTATAAAGAAATATGAAAGATTACTTAAGTAATGTTCTGAGGAACTAAGTTTTGGATTTTTCAAAGCATTTCAACAAGTGTTTTGTGTTTGGTTCAACTTCTGTTTTCCTTATTATGTTATACCATCAAAGCAAGACAGTTCCACAATATCATCTTTCCTCCTTCGGTCTCTCTCTGACTTTGATATTCTCATTGTAGGGTCAGCTCTAAGAACCCAGAGCTCTAAGAACCCAAAGATAAAGTCTTCTCATTTCTTTTAGGTTTGCTGACCCAGAAAAAAATCTGGAAGAGAAAGTAATATCAACAAAGCAGGCATTTAGACCACAGAAAAAAGTATAGATCCCAAGACAGAAATGCAGCCAAGGAAAGAGGCATTACTAGGGAAAAAGGAGAAAGGAATTGTTGGAAAAAAAGGATGTCCAAAACAGTTAAGGCCTACAGATAAATCAAGGAGTGGAATTAGGGAAGGGATGTCTTTGGAAAGATTTCTTCCCTGCATCCCCCACTCTGTGCTTTCTTTAATGCAGCAAAAAGGAATGTATTAGTAGAACACGTGTATCTTTAAAAATACCTGTGACCAAGCAGAAAAGTCTTTCAATAGGGTTTATGTTCTTGAGGAATAGATATAGTATTAAAAAATCTCTTCCTAAAACCCATAGTTTCTGCTTCAGTGATAAAAGTGACACTAATGTCTTCAGTTTTGCTGTTAACATATTCAGGTAGTTACAGACAGTTTTCTACCCACTTGATTTCTTTCAAGTTACCTTTGATTTTGTTTAAACAGGCTACAAAAACCAGGCATTTTTTACAGATTTAGTTACACAATATATAATATTTCATCATCTTAAGCAGCCTACTCAGTCTAGTTAAAGAATCTTGTTGATTTTTCAGTGTTTGTGCAGCTACAGTAGATCTGACCTAAAACTCATTTAAATGAAAGACATCTATTGAATCCATCGGCTCTAGGGCATTAACCAGTCAGCCTTTCACTGACTCACTGAAATGCTGTAGTCAGATATATGATTCATGTTTCCTTCCAGTGCCTTGGACTTGAATGTGGTTATTCAAGGAGTTAGTAATCACAGGGACAGTATTTTATATAAGCTACGAATATTGTAAGAATGCAGATATATCAACTTGGTGCTGTTCTTTCTGAACAGAATTACTTTTTCTTAACAGTGCTGTTCAGCTTCAAAACAGAAGTGAAAGAATAAAAAATCAAAAAGACAACATAAAAGCTGTGTTAAAATTGTAGTTCAAAACTGGAACCTGCAGGAGTAAGCATTCACAATATACTGATATTAGGAAAACAAGGCAGGTAGATAAGGTGCTTGTAACCACAGATAACAAAAAAGTTAAAGGTATTTAAATAGAGAAGAAATCTATGGATCAGGTTTTTTATTACAATGATATAATTGACATTACCATTAGGCTTCCCTAGAATCATTAGCTAGATTCGTACAATGTGGCAGCAGATTTGGTAAATGTGGGTGTAGATTATTTTGAATGAGATATAAAAATAAGGGCATGTAGGAAAAAAACCAAACCAAAACTGAACACCAGAATGAAAATCCCAACCATGTAAAATGTTCTCATTAATTTCAAAAAAGAACAACTGTATAATTTGTCTCGTTACCACTGTATGAGGACAAGTACCAGTGAAGAAACACAGACATCTACTTGCTGATTACTGATTTGTCACTTTCTCTCCCTCCAGTGTACTAGAATGTAGAAGAGAAAAAACATTCACACATTTTTTCTAGTTATTTTTTCAGTGATATTCTTTTATGTTAGCAATGTCAGGTGCATATGAAAGTCGGTCTATCACTCCCCTCCTCAGTTGGACAGGGGAGAAAAAATATAACAAAATGCTTGTGGGTTGAGATAAGGACAGGGAGAGATCACTCACCAATTACTGTCATGGGCAAAACAGACTCAGGCAACATAGGTTTAATTTATTGCCGATCAAATCAGGGTAGGGTAATGAGAAAATAAAAACAAATACTAAAACACTTTCCCCCCCACCTCTCTCTTCTTCCAGGGCTTAACTTTAGTCGCTATTTATGTATCTCCTCCCTATCAGCAATGGAAGGGAATGGGGAATGGGTGTTGTGGTCAGTCCATCACACCTTGTCTCTACCGCTCCTTCCTCTTGAGGGGGAGGGCTGCTCACAGTCTTCCCTTGCTCCTTGTGTGGTCCCTCCCACAGGATACAGTCCACCATGAACTTCTCTAACATGGGTCCTTCCCATGGGCTGCAGTTCTTCACAGACTGCTCCAGTGTGGGTCCCTTTCATGGGATGCAGTCCTGCAGGAACAGACTGCTTCCTTCTGCACTGACATTGGTGCCTGCAGAGCTGTTTCTCTCACATGTTCTCACCCTTCTCTCTCGCTGCAATTGCTGTTGCACAGGAGGTTTTCTTCCACCTTCTTAAGTACGTTATGCCAGAGGCTCTACCACAGTCACTGATGGGCCAGAGGTGGGTCCATCTTGGAGCCGGCTGGCATTGGCTCTGTCAGGCATGGGGGAACCTTCTAGAAGCTTCTCACAGAAGCCACCCCTGTAGCCCCCCAGTACAAAAACTTTGCCATGCAAACTCAATACAAGTAAATATTGAAAACTCTAATATAAAAAGAAATATTTCCTGCATTGAATTAAGAGCAATATATTTCAGAATGCGGACCCCTTTTTTTCAGCCTGAATCAGTGCTTATCAGGCACCATCGATGACCGCCATTATCAACGAAGTAGCTACTTAAATAGGTGTTATTCAAGAGTTTTCTGTTGTTAAACTAAATCCTAATGCTGAAAACATTAGTGGAGTCACATAACCTATGTGATAACAATTGCCCTTAGAATTATTACAGTACCCACGAAGGTTCTTCTTCTGCCTGGCTTTATAGAATTTCAGTGGAGTCCCCTCAGCTTTGTAGTGAGAGGAGAAAGTTGAGTTACAGCAGCAGATAAGGAGGCCTTCAAGTTTTGAGACCAGATTTCATTCCTTCCTTGTTAGACAGCTAATGTGAAGAATGATTGCCATCTATAAAGCCTCTAATCTGCCCACCAAGATAAATAAAATAGGGAGCAATCAGAATTTCTGGATACCCTTCACACTATATCATCTATGGTCAAATTACCTGTTTTCACCAGATTAAACTACACTTTAGTACATTTCTGAAAGGATGTGATAGAAACACACTCTATAGCCAGGATGCTAGGGACGGGTATTTTAGGCTTATATAAAGTAAATCTTTAACCTGACATTTTCTGTCAGTCAGAGGAAGGAAATGGTGAACCAAGAAATCTAGGTCTGCAATAGGTCAGAAGATGATCCTAAGGAAGAGAAGTATTAGTAGAAAAAGACTATTTGCCTTAGTTTCTTACGTATACACAAGCATCATTGTTAGAGGACAATTTCATGCCCCTGTAGAGAAACCTGAGTGGAAAATTCATGTCACAATTAGCAGAAAAGATTTGTCAGTTACTTTGTAACTGATAAATTGCTCTAGTTGTAACAAAGGGAACTACACCTGCGTGCACCATCCTTCCTTCATAAAAACAAAGGGTTTTTTTCACTCTACTTTCCTTGAAAAAGTTGCCAACAATTTTTGAACCCCTGAATTTTCTGGGTTGTGTGACAGGATTATTTCCAGATATCCCTCATTTCAAGGCTACTAAAGGATTACTTGGCCTCTTGTGTCACTGACATGCAGTTGACAATCATTCTTATTTCTTGATTTTAAGCAAATAATATCACTGAAGACCAAATCTGTCTTTAGTGAGAGGTGTGTGTCACTGCATGACCATCATTCCTTATCACCCAGATTGGTATTATTAAACTATGTCCTCAAGTCTCATATGGACTTTGTGCCCAAACTTCCTTCTTGGGAAGGAACAGAGAGCAGGAGAGGAAAGGGCTAGCACATTCCCAGATCTCGCTTCAAGAAGGAGTCAGGATATACTTAGGGTGTGGAGCTGGACCTGAAGACTCAGAAACATAGAGGTGGCCACTTTAGCTATAGTCCTATAGTCTGCAAGATAGTGACCCAGGCATTGTAAATTACTTGATTCTTTAAAATATTAATGGACTATAAACGTCTTTTCTGTGAATTCTGCATGCTCAATGCAACTGGGAAATACAAAATAGTTCCCAATTTTTAAATTTAATGGTGAATTTGTGAAATTTATTATCACTACTGATATAATAGAATCTAAAGATTCCAATTGCCTTATTTTGCTGTACATTTTCCTGCAAAAATACGTAGTTTGAATGAAAGAAGCTGAAAAATTATATACATATATATATTATACATATCAAAGGTTGTTATTTCTTTCTTTTTTTGTTGTTGATGAGGAATTCAAGAAGAGAGAGAGGCAATAACTAGCCAAAGTGTAATTATAAAAATCAAGATATTAGCCTTCCCAGTTCTAAGCGTCCAATGCCATCCTGTTGATTCTCCCTAAAATATGCAAGAGCATAGCACTATCCCTGATGAATTACGACTTGGTGTTCTCCACAGGAGCCCACTGCCGGTCAGTACTGGTCAGTATGCAGGAATTGTAGTGCTTAGAGAGGCCAGCTATGTGAACCAAATTTTGGTAGTTCTCTGATGAGGTCTGTGTTGTCTACATGAAACTCAAATCAACACAGAGCGCTTTTGCTAACAGATCCTAGCTGCACAGGAAAAGTCCACAGAGAGAACATCCTCAGTGGTAGCTCCCAACCCTGAACTTGCTCCACTGACAACCTGCCATAGCCCTAAAGTCCAGCAGACTGCATCTCTACCACACTCGGACAGCAAGAGTTTGAAGTCATCGATCACCACAGGGAACCATATGCCCTTGAACTGAAGGAAAGGGATCGGAGGAGCTTTGTTTCAAAGAGAGTGAGTAAGAATTTTTTTAGTAGACAGTTTGCTTACATCATTCAGTGTTGGTTTTTTGTTTGGTTGTTTTTTTGGTTTTTTTTTTTTTGGGGGGGGGGTGTTTTTTTTTTGTTTTTTTACTTTGAAGTAAGAAGGAGAGTTTCTATGCACTAAAAGTAACCTTAGACTGAAATGGCTGAAATGTTTTTGTATGAGTAAGCATCCAGCAGCTTTGCTTTGTTGTAGGTTATGCAAAGAGTATGAGGGTTAGAGAAGAGGACAGAAAGAATATTAACAGGTAAATTAATAATTTAATGCGTTTTACAGAAGGGCTTGGGCTGTAATGATAGTATGCACTGTGATATGCAGTACCTACTGAAAGTCATAGTTAATGGTTAAGAGTAGATAATATTTGGCATTTATATAGTGCTACACAGCTTCAAAGAACTATGCAAACATAAATTAATTAATCCTCAAGATTTTAAGATCTCTGTTTAGATAGATAGATTCCTCTTAGAAAATTTTGTGTAACACAGATGATTACATCTACTTACAAAATAGGACAAACAACAGCAATAATATCATTGGCTTTGTGAATTAGCTAAGCATCATTATCCCTCTTCTGCTGATGGAAAAGCTGAGGTTTAACTATCAGAAAATTTCTGTAAGACATGTCATTGACAGAGCTGAAATTAAACTTTAAGAATGGCCTACCTTTTGACTCTTATTTTCTGTCTACTAAGTAAATCTAAGGAACAATATGGTTTAGTGATGTGAGATAGATGGATACAATTAAATTAAAAAGTCCACAGTCATGATATTTCTGTTCTCATAACATTTCCATCACAACAGTGTAGACTGGTGATATTTGTTTGAAGCCTACATCATAAGTATTTTTGGGGTATGGAAAAAAATTTGCGAAAAGTATTCATCGTGATACAGTCAAATTCTGACCATTGTCAAAGAATACATCAATTTCACAGCATCTATTACTTTATCTGTTTGTGCTTTTTAAAAGTTCTTCCTTATTATCCATCTTCTCAGCTTTTGAAATGCAGCTAATACGTATGGCTGTAATAAAGTCTGACATGATGCAGAGATGTCCAACAGAATCTGCAGAGATCATGTAATAACTTTTATCCCACTTAGGAGTTAACTCAGAAGCCTGATGATAATTAAAAATGTCAGCATCATTAAATATTTCATTTCTCAAATACGAACGAACAGGTTGAGTCACATATTTGCATAATTTACATAACAGCCATCTAATTTTGGTGATTGAATTGATGACACCTGGGATGTCTAAGCTTTTTGATTTTTTCTCTCTAGTCTACAAAGAGTCAGACCCAGAGAACTTTTCAGATCCTATCAGTGTATTGGAGTTCCACTACGGGTATTCAAATCTAAAAATCTGAGGGAACACAAACAATCTTATTGTGCTTATTCACATTGTTTAGGTGGATCTGTGGCAGCTGAACTGGATGGAGCATAGAGAGCTTTTATCATTTTATTGTTCTCACCTGACTCCAACTATGAAGATAAATGGCAACGTTGTCAGTCAAAACTATTTTAATATTAAGTTTTCCCTCTCAAGTGGGACTAAATGGTATTACAGCATTGCATCAATTATCTTATTACAACCTAGCTTTTAAGAACAGTAATTTGGGTTTTCAAAAATTAACTCCTCAGTTCAACAGAAACAAATTTTCCTTAACAGTCTGATAATTTCCTGTTTTACTTTATTGTATCAGTAATTTGTAGAAAAATGTTCCATTTGTAAGACAGAAATAGCCAAGGAGTAGAGCCAGGAAGACTCTTCATGGTGTAGGTAACTTGGTTAACTCCATTTTGAACCTTTTGCCACATAATTTAAAATGCTAAATCTTACAAGGTTTGCATTATGAATGTATTTCTGGTGTTGGTGGCTGTGGTTTTGGAGGGTTTTTTTTTTTTTCATTCTATGTTTGCATGAATATTATAATATAAAGACCTAGAAGTTTGTTGTTAGGTAGTAAACTGCTTTGCTACAGTAGCTGTAAAAAATTAAAAATTAAATGGCCTAGGATAAAATCTTGACTCATGGGAAATTCAGCTGTCATGGGACAAGAGGGGAGATCTTCTCATAAATATCTTAAATAGTAGGATTAAATTATCAGCTTTGACAAAAGTAGAAGTTTAACAGTGGAGTCACTCAGGGAATTCTGCTGGGATATCTACTGTTCAACATAAATGATTTAGAAAAGTAGGTGAATAATGAAGTGACTAAGTGTCCGGATGATACCAAATTCTTCAAAATAATGATGAAAAGTGACTGCTAAGAGATGCAGCAGTTTTCAGGGTACTGATCAACTATGGGACAAGGAGCAAATGAGCATTACTGTTGATAAATATAAGGTAATGTACATGGGGGAAAAAGCTCATCATTAGAAATACACAGTGATGGTCACTAAACAAGCTGTCATTCAGAAGAGATATTTAATTGTCATTGTCCACAATCCTAGGAAAGCATTACTAGCCCAATACTCAGTGACAGGCAAAGGCTAAGTAGAATGATAAGAAAAAAACAGCTAAGAAAAAGAACAGACAGTAAAAGAAACCATCATCATGGCATCACATACGGTCATGGCATAGTCACATCCTGAATTATTAATTTGTTCTAGTCTCCTTGGCTGAAAAACAAGACTGCCAAGAAAGCAGGGGGCATGAGGCGGGAAAGAAAAACATAGGTATGGATTGCTTTCAGTACTAAACAGGCCCTGACACATTGGCTTGGCAAAGTGAACACTTAGCTATTTAAAATAATGAACAGAGAACAAAGAATAGTTACTTATGGTTTTTCACAACAGAATTAAAAAATGTGAAGTTAGTAGACAGAAGCATTAAAAGTACGTACTTTTTCAGCACAATTAATATCTTGTGGAGTTCATTTTGTGGAGTTATTTACCATACAGTGCTTTGGATCTGAAGTGGGTTTAAATTCAGACTAGCCTGAATCATGGAAAAGAGGCCTTGACAGGCAACTATTACAATCCTAAATTAAAGCCTCTAGCTCGGACGTAGGGCGAGGAAAGGCAGAAGAAAAGCCCAGAAAGGTGACACTCTGTCCTTTCTCATATGTCAGAACCAAAAATATTGGGTAGGTGAAAGTTTCAGTCAAAGTGGTTTTATGATTTTGGGTGGTTTATTTCTTGTTATTGCACTTCTTCTTGCTTCTTATCTGTGAAATGGGACTAAAAATACATACTATGCTTACTTTGGAAGCATGTTATGGTTTGAGATTTTCTGTAATGCCCTTAAAGATGCTTAAGGTACACAGGTTGTAGGCTCTAGTTTTGATTGCAAAAATACTATGACATTTACTTATGATTAAATGATTTAAAATGTCTTCTAAATAATGTGGAGGCAGTTTCATCTAGTTATAGTGATTTCTAGGGAAGAATGACATTGGGTGGAAGAGGCATGTTCATTCTACACTTCATCATTTGTGTTTATTGAGGGGAGAGCTGTTAATGTCCTTTTTTGGCCAGCCTCTGGCTACGTATGGAGAAATCTATAAAATCACAACTCAACTGGATTTTAATATAAATAAATGGCTAGCATTCTACTATTCCCAGGAGAATTTAACTCAAGTGTTTTTCAGACTCCTGTTTCCCTGTCCTTAGCAGAGATATAATGGATCGTGGTGACATTGTTTCAAAGAATCTCTTCGCTGATCGAGAATCTGTATCATTTTCCAGTGCCTCTTTTTGCAGCACTTCCTCAAATACTAAGTCTACCCCGAGTGCTCTTTTCTGACTTGCCTGATAATTAAGGAGGTGGAGAAAGATGCTATAGTGTCTATTACTTTGCATGTAAGAACCACTTTCAAGTGGTTCCTTGCCTTGACCTGTGAAAAAGTAAGGTGTCCATATTCCCTGTAAAAGGTGATTGCTGCAATCTTGCTCACATGTATTCATCTCTGTTAAACATTCTACTTCTGGAATTTACTCTCTAGGCAGCTTGGAGGCCATTGAACAAAGAATTTTCCTAATACATCATAATTACACAAACACCCGTGCTGAGCAACCTTGTACTGAGCTACCCAAAGTTTTTTCTGGGGTTCAACAGTGCTCAGCACTCCTCAGCTGTGATTTAATGGTCTAATGGCTGAGTGTGGGTACAATGAAGCACAGATGGGAATTCTAGATCAAACACTTTTAAAGAATAGTGCTGAGATATACTTGTAGTACATTACTGATTTTGATATAGTTGTACAACATGCTTTGCAACATAAAACTGGTTCTCTTCACTCTAAAGGGCAAAAGAAGAAATACACAGAAGGTCATTTGCAGGTGTCTACTTCAGAACAGATTATATGCAATGCCTAATGGATTATTTGACTCGATATTTTAATGCCGCCTTGCACAGTAGGATGTACAAAGTGTCTTTTTAGAGATTTTATTTCCCTTTCCAGATAGCTCAACTGGCTTTTGGAGCCCAAAATTGTTGCTTGGAGTCATACAAACTTTAAAGTCTCCAAATCTGCAAGCTATTCTTCACTAAACGTGTTCCTAGGAGCACACTCTTTTGTGAAGTCGTCTTTGTAAATATAAATATCCAACACTGGATTTGAAAGTTCACCACAGTGATTCTTCAGAATGTCTTTAATGACTCACTCTGTCTTCAGCCACCTAATACAATTGTTTTTCAGATGGGCAGTTCCACCTCTGAACTTCTTTCTAAAACCTCCTAGAATTTTCAACAGCTCAACAAATTAGTGTACTCTCATTTTTTTTCTCAAGCCGATATTGTCTGGTATCATCTGTACAGAAAATTCAAACACTTTTAAAGATATTAATATGGGAGATATCTTTTCTTTCACCTCAGTTGATTTTTATTTTTTTTTTAGTGTGGTTCAAACTGCCTGAAAATCTAAGTCTAGCAATAAGTTTATACATTGGGTTTATTTAAACAACTAGAGTTTTCAAGATAGCATCAATGTCATTTTTTTTTCGTGACAATTATAGTACTGGAAGTCAGAATCTTCAAAATTCTTACACATTAAAGCAACTAAAATCTAGTGCACTGACATATAGTTACTGAGTTGAGCTTGGGATGGAATTGGAGAGATTCTACTTTCTCAAAAATGTTATAAAACACAACAAAAGTTGTAGTTCTACATTCAATCATTTTAAAATTTTTGAGAGATTATGTATAAGATAAATCATAGGAATGGTTAAAGAAGGCAGATCATCCTGCCCTGAATTCTTTTTCCAGCAGCAACCACAAGTGGATTCCTCCAGAATAAATGGCCAAAACCTGTGATTTGTACTTGTCAGTTTTCGTTTGATTTTTCTCTCCCAGATTTGTCCAATTTCTTTTTGAATCCATGTAAACATTTAGGATTCACTTTTAGAAAAATATGTGTAATTACAAAGACTAGAGTTTTGGCTTAATTTTGTCTGTCTTGGTTTTTTATCTGTTTAGGAAACAATCTGCCTACTACAAAGCAGGGGGTTAGAGAATGTTGTTACAAAAACCTGAGCTGTTAAACCATGAGCCTGACAAGGGATTAATTCCTTAAAAAATTGCCTAAGGGTTGCAGAGGATTTTAACAGTTGGGAATTAAAGAATGATGGAGTGGTTGCAGCTTGGCCATGATCTACTTTCCCCCAGGATGTGACTTGCGCAGAACAAACAGCAGTCAGGAAAGGGTGATACTAAAGCTAAAACATTTCCTTCTTAAAAAAGTTTCATAATGTTTCCTTCTAGAGTTTCAGATCTCACAGAAGGTCGACCTTTCAACTGAAGTCAGAAAAATATAAGCAAAATATTTCCTTCAGGTGCTCACTGTTCTTAATTAAGAGAGGGTTTTTTTTCACACATGTGGAGGAAACGTAGAAGGTATTCTGTCCCTTTTTTCTTATGTGTTTTCGCAATTCCTTTTAGTTTTAGTATCCTCTCATGCATTCCGTTTTACTGTTCTCTGTGTACTTTGCTCTTCATTGAAGTATTCAGTGACTGTTTTAGATGACTATTTAGACACAACCTCCCCATAATATCATTCATAATTCTCAAAAACATGTTCTGTAAACTTAAAATTTTATTAGTAGATTTGCTTAAAAGGTATCTGTTGACATTTTTTTAGTAAAAACCTTGATAAAAAGTTACTAAGACATAGCATTTATCCTCATTCACCACATATTTCTCACTTTTCTTCTCCCATTTCTTCCTCTGTGTGTGTATACACACACCTATTCAGACACAAAGTCTGAGATAAAAAACATCAATCACAGTGATAATCAACAAGGAGATTAAACAATACTCAGTGTTGGGTTTTGGTTTACATTTTCTGAAAATGCAAGTGTGCGACCAAAAAAGGGTTGTGTGTTCAAATGCAGACTTGCAAAGCACAAAATTACTTTGCAGTGGGAATTTTATGGCATTGACCTATGAATTCTATTTTTTAAAAACTAATATAGCAATTACCAAATTTATCTGACATCTAATTTTTTTGAAATGTGTTTTGTTTACCTGTTTTCATCTCATATTAGCTACTTGTCAGTGCTTACTTGTTACCTCTGAGGCAAAATAAGATTTTCTAGATGGTCAATGTGAAGCTTCCTCCTAGCTGTGCATTCTCAGAGCACTTTGTGAGTATAAATTTTAAAAGACTCTTAGACAATACTCTGCATTCATACACATTCACATGTGTACTTAGAACTATTGGTTCATTTGAGATATAATCAGGTTTTGCAACAGTTCCTTTGTTTACATTTCACGAACTTTTCTTCCAGTGAGAAGTTCTCCTTTATTCCTTAATAGTCCATGTTCTTTCTTCTCCAAAAGCAACTTTAAAAACTAATTCAGTTGCTTAGACATGTTAGAATTCTAAGTTATTTAATTTTTTAATTAATTTATGGATGTAGCTCCTGTATTTCTAAATTGTAGATTATATTTGTTAAAATAATTATTTCTTTCATATTTATGAATTGCTGTTAAATTATTAACAAATAAAACCAACTATTTTTAATAATTATAATTAGTAATTAAAGTACTAAATATTTATGCAAATATGTTTTGTTTCTTTTCCACACCTTTGCTTGACTCTATCACAGCTGAATAACTCCTTGTAGAGAAGCAGAGGGGCAAATTACAAGTTCTAAATTCGATGAGATGATTGTAAGGAAACATCAAATAGCAGATAGCACATGTTTACATTTCTTAATGTCAATTATTTTTTTTTAAAAATAGCTTTTGTTTTTTAAAAAATTATTGTGAAACACCTAATTAAATCTTCACCATTCTTCACTCTCTGGTTTCAAAACTTCAAGGAAAATATAATTCTCTTTCTAGAAATAAGGAAAATGTGGAATGGTGTAGGAAGGATTTGTTGAACATCACCCATAGCTTGTGAGGAGAAACAACCAAATATCACCATGAATACTAGTTTGGAATTTTGTATTTTGGAGTATATTGCTTCTTCCATTGAAGTATTATTTTCATTTCCATAGAAGATTTCTTATTTGGTAATTGCATTTTATCTTACTTAACTGTGACCATGGTTCAAATTAAACATTATTTAAAAGAGATTATGTTGTACTGAAAGGAGCTTAAAATGCTGTTTTCACTTTTGTCTGTTGTTGTTGTTGTTGTTCTTTGGGGTTTTGTTTGTTTGTTTACATATCTAAAAATTCATTAGAAACAAATATGTGCTTAAGTGACTAAGGTATGCCTGCCTGCAGATATGGCAAATGGAAAAGTATGCAAACTAGAAAATACGATGAATAGGCTTCTAAGCAATGACATTTACATCTGTTATGAGTGAATGGTATCTTTAGCAGTTACTAAGGGCTAGGTCTTGGAGACAGCCTTCTAGTAATAAGTAAAACTTAATCAGAACCGTTATTTGTGTGGCTCATATCCCTGTATTTAGGCATCACAGTCAAAATAAATATATGTTGAAAATTATTTACTAAATGACCTATACACAGCACAGTTCAGTGTACTCTGCTTCTATCCTCAAGAAAGTAAAAAAATGTTCAAAAGTGAATTATGTAAAGCAACTAGACTTATCTTTCCTTGTAACTGTAAGCACAATAAACAGCCATTATATTCCTTCATTAACACATTAATATTATTTAGTATTTCTACGTATCACTACACAAAATATTGGTTGTTTTATATTGTTTGTCAGTGCAGTGTTTATTCCCTATATCCTGAGTTACAATATCTAAATGTATTTTGGCAGTACATTGTATTTCATCTGTGCAGTAAAGACACTTTATTGAAAGCATATATAAACTTTATTTCTTTTGTTGTTTATGGCTTTAGAAATATTTGAAATAAAACTTGGAGCCTGAATTCTAGTTGTGTTTGCATAGTCCTTCCGTTAGTTTCTTTTCTATGTCAGCATTTTCATATGTTCAATTTATTACAGGAGACACACAGGATGAGACAACACTAAGCTAAAAAGAAAGGAAGAAAATTGATATTAATTAAAAAACAGTTCATTCTTTATTAGTCTATTATGTAACCACAAGTTACTTTTTTTACTGTTTCAAAACAGATGTTTTTATTATTTGCGAAGAGTTACAACGATTCAATAGTAGGAAGTTAACACAGAAGGAAACTAGATGCAGTTTAACTTATGTGAAGACTTCCACTACTCAGCCTGTCTCCTGGTTTCACCTGAGACAGAGTTAACTTTCTTCATAGTAGCTAGTGTGAGGCTGTGTTTTGGATTTGTGATGAGGAGAGGGCTGATAACATAGTGATGTTTATAGTTGCTGCCAGGACAAGCAAGGACTTTTCAGCTTCTCTGCTGTGCCAGTGTCTGCAGGTGCAGGAGAAGCTGGGAGGGAGCACAGCCCCAACTACCAGCCTAGGATTTGACCTTAGGTTTAGGACTGAGACTCAAGCTGGACAATGGTATATTCCATGTCATGCACATCATGCCCAGTATAGAGATGAGGGTCTGTCCGGAAGTTCTCCTTTCTGGGTCAGCTTTCTCTGGGTGGTCTCTTGCTCCAGATTGTCTCCCTCCGGGTCACGCCTCTCTCAAGATCATCTTGGTCTCTCAGATGCTCAGGCTCTTAACTGTTTTCTGGGATTGCAGTTTTGGGACTCTCCCTGCTCCAGGATCATTAGCCAGGACCAGGCTGAGCCTTGGTCATCAGGTGGTGAGCAGTATCACTGTGTGTCACTCATTTGGATATTTGTAAATATTGCTATTATTATCATCATTATTATTATTTCCATTATTATTGTGGTTTAGCTATTAAATTGTTCTTATCTCAACCGATGAGTCTCTTTTCCCTTCACCCCTTTAACTCTCTCCCCCATCCCTGGGAGAGGGGAGGGGCAAAGGTGAGCAAGTGGTGGTGTAGTGTTTTGCTTCCAGCCAGGGTAAATCTACAACACCCTGCCAAACAGATCTGTGTTTCTAATCAATACTTATAAATTTCTCTTACTAAAGTTCATAAGGAATCACAGGGTGAAAATGTAAACCCTCAGGTGTGTCGAAGATACTCTAAGCAAGGCTATAACATCAGATTGTAATTTTCCAACGAAGTTTGTTTGTTCAGCCCTTACAATTTAAACCTGCTACGGCTATGTAATTTAATGGAAGTAAAATACATGTGAATTTTTCACAGTTTGGCAATTTGATTCATACAGTATCAGTATTCATCTCAACTGAAATATACTGACCCTCTGCATTTTAGCTTCTTTAATACTTATGCTGATTCAGGAATCAGCTGCTACGCAATTTATCATCATGATTAAGATTTTCAAAGCCGTTGAGGAGATTTAATCACATTTAGTTCCTTTACACTGGGAAGGTGAATGTCTAAAGTCCCTTAAATACCATTAAAAAATATGTTGATGCTTCATTTATGCATTCAATAGTCTAAACAAAAAAAGTGCAACTAGAAGCAGACTATCACATTCTCATATGCACCTTCATGCATAAGTGCATGCATATTTGTACACACACACTTCCTCTTCTACACATTTGTGTTTATTTTATGATATAAAGAATTACCTACATCTACTATAATATAGTTATATATTCCTGAATAGCTGGGTTATTTTTTCAGTGAAATCTTTCAGTAGTATGCAGAGAGAGAAAGCATAAATGGTTAATGGTGTTTGCAAAATCAGCAACAATTTCAATGCTAAGTGTGTAGCTGTGAGACCTCAGGTACTACTACATTACAATAACACTTTTAAAGTACTGATGTGTGAATTACTTTGAACAGATCATCATCATAACAAAGTGGAGTTTGACTATCATGTGGACAAGTGGCATCTGTAACAAAATCAGTACAAATCACAGAAACAGTGAGTTTCATTTTACATGATTTATTTTTGCAGTACTATCAGCAATTGTTCAAACACTGTTTTCCAGAAGGGCCACTTACAGTAAGGACAACTAGGTACACTGCCGTAAACAAGTGAATGTATTTGACTCTCCAACTCAAAGAGTAATTAGTCTAATGAATTAGTCTAAACAGGGAACAATAAAATTAGACTAAATGAAGAGAATAAACAGAAAATTAATGTGACTTTCCATCTGCTATGGTAAAATAAAAAGTGACTGATAAAATATGTATAATTTTACATATAAATGGCTTATACTTTCTATATATACAAAAAACATTTATGTGTACATTTACAATATTAAAATTTAATATAAATTGAGCTAAAATATTTTATTTATTCTTCAAATATTTTCACAGTTTTAAAAAATATCTTATTCCTCACTAGAATAAAATCAAGACATTTGCAAAAAGAAAATAATCCCTTTGTAGATTAGCTTCAAAGTTAGGCTATATACCAAAAAATATATGTAATGAACAACATTCATCTTCCATAACTTTAACCATCAAAATAAGACATGTAATCTAAGCTACTTGGTCAGACTTCTGGTTTTCAGCAGAAAGTGTGTTTGCAGTCTACACCCTTCAGACTTGGAGAACTGCCTCTCTACCCTGGTTAATAAAGGAACTCAAATTTGGCCATTTTACTTCTTACATTGACTTGACTTCTTCAGGTTTCTTATTTACATTTTTTCCTTACCTTGAATTTCAGGAACATTCATCAAATATTAATTATTGTAAGCCGTTAAAAATACCATCTCTGGAAAAAAAATGCTTCTGAACCTTTCAGATAAGCTGAGAGATCAATGATTCTTACTGTAAGTATGGACTGTGCTACTGACTCCTCAGTTTTATACATATCTTCAATTCTCATTTTCCATGTTTTCATTAATGAGACAAGAGTCAGCATATTAACCAGAATTTTAAGTTACTTTGCATACACTGTTCTGAAATATCTGGAAGGACCATCATAGACTGATATTATATATTTGGAGAATTTTATCTGTCCATTCCTTGAGACCATCCCTACATCCCATTTTAGTTTTATTTTCCAGGTGCTACTGCTCATATAGTTTTTATAACACATTCTGGATGCCAGAAATAGTACAGAAATAAAACAACACCTTCAAATTTTTCTTCAACAGTGTTTCAATTTTTTTTTTTCTAATTTACTTGAAGAGAGGCCTGTGGGATTAAATTAACATGGGTACACAAAACTGTTTCAAGGAAGAGATAAAAGTGAACATACAGTAATAATCCTATAACAAATTTTCAGTCGATAAATCACTTTTCTTCTAAGTAAGCATTATCATTAAACTGGTAGGGCCTCTATAGTTTTCTCTATTATAAATAGAACCTTTTTAACTAAGGCTTATTATTTGTTCTCAGTTGACCATTTCTTCATCCATGTCAGCGGGGACAACATTTTAGTGTGACCAGAAAATATCTCATATATAACAAATATTGAATAAGAGAAGCTTTAGATGGAGTTTTCTTTCATTTCAAAATACTCAGCTTTTCGGTGGAACAGATTCACTGGTATAATTGTCACATGAGAAAAAAAAATTATCTGATAAAGTAATTGGATTTTAGGTCAAAGTTGTAGCTGCAAGCTTTTAATTTCTCAGCAACTCACTGTGATTAGTTAAAGGAATCACACATAGCAGTACTTTTGGGAAACTGATTTGCTTCACTCTTTATTTGTCACAGGCATTATAAAGTTTTCCACACACAAACTAAGAAGAAATTTTACCCTGAAAATGCATCAGACAACTTGTACAGGTAGCAACTGGTGTGAAAATATTTGTTTCACCACCTGTTTGTGGTCATCAAAAATAAACATAATGTAGGGAACCCTCCGTGTAGATTAAAACATACTTCAACTATACCATGAAGTGGGGAGGGGAAAACGTGAATGCAAATGAACTGTGGTTTGGGTGAATTTAACAACATGCATAACTAAAGCATGTTAATGCAAAATAATCACGTAAAAAGTTGGGGAGATACTGATGGCACAAAGTAATCTAGAACACAACAAAACAGTTGAGGTAGAAGACACCTACAATGTTCATCTAGTCCAACTGCCTGACCACTTCAGGGCTGATTAGAAGTTAAAGCATGTTGTTAAGGGCATTATCCAAAAGGGTCTTAAACACTGACAGGTTTGGGACCTCTCTAGGAAGCCTGTTCCAGTATTTGACAACCCTCTTGGTAAAATAATGTTTCCTAATGTCCAGTCTAAACCTCTCCTGGAGCAGCTTTAGACCATTTCTGTGCATCCTGTCACTGGATACCAGAGAGAAGAGATCCACTCCTCCCTCTCCACGTCCCCTCCTCAGGAAGATGTAGAAAACAATGAGTTCACTGCTGAGCCTCCTTTTCTTCTAGAAACTAGGAGAACTCAGTGTGTGACAAAGCCAGTATTTCTAGACAATAAATTTCTTCTAATTTTACCTAAGACTTCTCATACAGATATGTTGTATGACACCTGACATCAAAATTGGGACTTCTCTGTGTGTGATTCATTGAATATCATAGAATCATAGAATGGCTAGGGCAGGAAAGGACCTTAAAGATCATCGAGTTCCAACCCCCCTGCT
>NW_010103441.1:0-1965 GCF_000699245.1 Pterocles gutturalis | reverse complement strand
TGTCTCACCACCCTCACAGTGAAAAATTTCTTCCTAATGTCTAGTCTAAATCTACCCTCCTTCAGCTTATGCCCATTACCCCTTGTCCTGTTGCTACACTCCCTGATAGTGTTTCCCCATCTCTCCTGTAGGCCCCCTTCAGGTGCTGGTAGGCTGCTATTAGGTCTCCTCAGGGCCTTCTTTTCTCCAGGCTGAACAACCCCAATTCCCTTAGCCTGTCCTCATAGGGGAGGTGCTCCAGCCCTCTGACCAATTTCATGGCTCTCCTCTGGACTCTCTCCAATAGGTCCAGGTCTTTTATATGCTGGGGGCCCCACATCACAGAACACAGTACTCCAGATGGGGTCTCACGAGAGCAGAGTAGAGGGGGAGAATCACCTCCTTCGACCTGCTGCTAATGTTTCTTTTGATGCAGCCCAGGATACGATTGGCTTTCTGGGCTGCAAGCGCACACTGCTGGCTCATGTTCAGCTTCTCATCGACCAATATCCTCAAGTCCTTCTCCTCAGAGCTGCTCTCTATCCACTTTCCGCCCAGCCTGTATTTGTGCTTGGGATTGCCTCGACCCACGTGCAGGACCTTGCACTTGGCCTTGTTAAATTTCATGAGCTTTGCATTGGCCCACTTCTCAAGCCTGTCCAGGTCCCTCTGGATGGCATCCCTTCCCTCCAGCGTGTCCACCACACCACACAGCTTGGTGTCATCAGCAAACTTGATGAGGGTGCACTCAATCCCACTGTCCATGTCTGCAACAAAGATGTTAAACAACACTGGTCCCAGTACCGACCCCTGTGAAACACCACTTGTCACCAGTCTCCACTTGGACATTGAGCCATTGACGACAACTCTTTGAGTGCGGCTGTCTAGCCAATTCCTTAACCAGTGAGTGGTCCTTCTGTCAAATCCACATCCCTCCAGCTTAGAGACAAGGATGTTATGTAGGACAATGTCAAAGGCAGGGGGATGTGTGTTTTGTCAGGGTTGGTAGGGGGGTTGTTTTTAAAGCTGGCCATTATCAAAATTGTAGGGCAAATTTACTTGACCTGGAATAAATGTGAAGGGATAACACTTCTGTGAACAAATCTTTTAGCTGACTTGAAAGCAAATCTTATTATTTGCCTTTGAACACGTGTTCAGTTAAACAGAAAGTAGAAGGTGGATGATAATGTCCTCGCTATAAGTCAATAACATTATTACTGGACTGCATTATATTAAGATGAAAAAAGGCAAACAAAAACAGGAAACATGACAGCCTTTTTTGTAATAATGATCTTTTTTCCTCTTTTGCCAATTGCCCTTTCTTTCCCTCTCTGTCCTTCCCCAAAAGACATACTATGAAAAAGATCATGATATTATAATTTTATTCCAAGTATTTTTTTTTTAGCACTTATATGTGATTAGCCTAAGGGTTATTTTCACACATGCCATGTAAGGCAAAGCCTACAAGGACAATAAAAAAATAATGTGAATTTTGAGGATTCCATTTCCATCACCTTGAAAGACAGCTTTCTTACCCAAATATTAGTCACGTATCTTTACCTGAGTTCATGTGGATCTTTACAACATTCTACAAAGCCCCACAAAATTAATTTGAAAATCCAGTGATGCTACTGCACTAAGTGATAGCAGTGCAGTTCTTTGTCATATCATTTGCATCACCCAATCACTTAGAAGTAGTACAAAGAAAACAAAAAGATATCAGGAGTCTTAAGCTGTCTATGCTAAACCTGCATATTTTTCATAAAAAATATAAATGGATGAATATTTTATTGCCCCATGTACAGCAAATGTGATTTTACATATATAACTCTACTTTTCAGTTCTTCTTACTTAATGTGATAGGTTTGCCCTTGGTTGGGGGCCAAACCAGACACATCCACTCACCCAGTCACCAGCCCCCCAACCCAAGGATAGGTGGAGAAGTAAAGGGGTAAATGGTTGAGATAAGAAAAATTTAGTAACTAA
>NW_010103440.1:0-234 GCF_000699245.1 Pterocles gutturalis | reverse complement strand
CAGCTGGGCTGTGGCCGAGTGGCCAAGGCATCCCCCTACGCCCCATTTGGGCAGGGCACTGGCAGGATTTGGCTCCAGCCCTACTTTTGCCAGGGCACCGAGGTACGGCTGCAGGAGTGTGTCCATTTGGGATGGGGACAGCACTTCTGTGGCCATGAGTGGGACATTGGGGTGACCTGTGCAGGTGAGTTGGGATGTGGATTGGTGGCTGTGCTGGGACTCCCGCCGTGATTC
>NW_010103439.1:8067-12279 GCF_000699245.1 Pterocles gutturalis | reverse complement strand
TCCCACCCAGGGATGCTCCTGCTCGGGGACACCCCTGCCCCCGGTGAAGCCCCCACCTGAAGCCGTGCTGCTCCCTTACCTGCCCGCCCCAAACACAAGAACACAGCCGGGGGACGACACCAGGCCCTTTTTTTTTTTGGCAGAAAAAGAGCCACAGCACGTAAACACCAGCGTCCTGGGACAGCTGGTGCAGCAAGGGCCATGGGGGTTGCTGTGCCAGCAGTGACGGGGACATGTGTGCCCACGGTGACTCTCCAAATCTCAGCTGTGGAAGGGAGCAGGCATGCTCCACGGTTTGTGGCTGCAAAGGGCTGGGGG
The DNA here is from genome assembly GCF_000699245.1 of Pterocles gutturalis. NCBI lineage: Eukaryota > Metazoa > Chordata > Aves > Pterocliformes > Pteroclidae > Pterocles > Pterocles gutturalis. The sequence goes on along the minus strand of NW_010103439.1, from coordinate 11,961 downwards.
GGTTGAGGGGTCAGGGACATCGGGGGGAGCAGGAGCGAAGGGGCTGTTGGGGGAAGGGAGGGCTCTCCTCTTCAGGGCACATCTCTGAAAGCACAGGCTGTGCTCTGCATGTGTCATCTAGGGCACAGCAAAGGGAAACAATCCCTCTTTGGGAGGGTTTTGTGTTGTGACGTAGCCCAGGAAGAAATAAACCTCGGCACTGATGGACCCACAGGCAGACACGGGGGAGAAATTCACAGAGGGAAGTGCCTCCAGCCCCACCTCTGTGAGCTCTTGCACCCGAAGCTGGAGGTGAAACCCAGCTGCAGTGTTGGGGCACAGGATGTCCCCAGACAGACAGCGATGTGCCCTGGGTGGCAGCAGTGGGGGATGGACATGGCTCCATGCGCTCATGCCAGCACCCCAACTGACTCACCATGGCCCCTCAGCCCCGGCCCACCCAGATGCCTGCCACAAGGAAACCATCGTCAGCACCCTCGGCAGCAGCAGAGCCCTCACTGTGCAGGATTGTCACCGGTGCTGGGCACTGGCTGGGTGCAGCAGGGACATTGGGGACACAAGGGCACAGGTCCCATAGCACCGCAGTACTGTGTGCCGACATGCAGTGAGCCCAGGGCCCCCGGAGCCCCCACGGTGCAGGACTGGGGTCAGCCGCAGGAACTGTGGAGCTTGACAGGAGCTGTCTTAACATCCCTGCTCCACGTCAGCAGGGAGCATTATTGTGACTGGGACCAGAGGGGAAATAAGGGATGCAGAGGGGACGGACAAAGATCCTGGATAACATTGTAAAGACAGTGGTGGGCTGCAGCTCCATTTCCTCTCCCACCTGTAGTATCATAATTAAAATCTCATTGGCAAGGTGCAAGATTTTACAGCCGATGTTATTATTCTGCTGAGGTGGCACTGCCTCCTTGGGAGCTGCTTATTTCAGGGGAAGCGCAGGAGACAGATGCCATCTCTGAGCGAGGAGGCTCAAGGTCTCCAGTATGCCCAGTGCGCACCTCTTGTGGACAGGGTGTTCTGTTCCACCGCCACACCGCTGCACGCCTTTTGGAGCAGCGCGTGGATCCTCCCAGGCGAGAGGCAAGAGAGGGAAAGCTGCTTCTGCTCCGTGTCGTGACCTTGCGAGGAGCAGTGACTTCCCAGGCTCTGGGCTGCCGCCCCCCCAGGAGCTGTCACACTGAGGCTGATACAAGGCATCCTAAAGCTGCACCCTGGAGGGCTCTGGCACTTACTCATGCACATAACTTGAAGCATTTGCCAGTCACCCACATCACATCACAGGCCCTTCATTAACACAGGGATTACCGATGAGACGAGCCAGAAGCATTCGTCAGACAGGCATGAGCCTGAAGTCTCCCTGCCCAAAGCCTGCACTGCATTATTCCAGAACGTGAGTTCCATGCTATAACCGCCAGGCGTGTGTTTAAGTTCAGCAATGCCCTGGATTTGTGGCTGATGCTGCTCCTGGTCGCAGTGGGTGAGATCCGCAGGTTGGTCTGGACTCAGGTGCCGTGACAAGGCACGAGACCTGGCCGCGGTGTCGCGGCAAAGTGCAGCGATGCATTTACCAAAGCTCTCTCTCACAGGCCACAAAGAGTCACAGCAGTAACTTCACGGTTTAAAAATATCTTTTGCGTTGCTGGTAGCTCCTTGTACGTGCTGCAGCACAGGGACCGGACCAGAACACGGCACCGCAGGACCCAGAGCTGCTGCTGGCTCTGGGCAATTCCACTGACACCTCCATGCCCAGAGCTGCCTGTCACCAAAGGGAAGGATATGGACCTCCCGCGGGAAAAGAGAGAAGGAAAAGAAAGGTTAAACCCAAACGGATACACCCGGAATTGGATCCCCTCTGCCTATGATGCGCGTTCACCTGCAGGTGTGCACTTATGTTCACCATGTAAGACAGGGAGCAATCTAGCTTAAACAATCCCGACTCCAGAAAAGAAGAATGAACAGATTTTTAATGAGCAAACGTTACTGTATCACATCCTCCCTTCAGACCTCGAATGACAAGCCCCAGTCAAACGGCAATGCCTAGCTGAGCCCCTGTGATGCCAATGAATATCACTTCAGAAACACATACACAAACCAGCAACCTTCCTCCCTTTCTCTTCAGCAGGCTCCATCTTCAGCGTATTTCCATTTTAACAAGCGCCAAGTCCTTTCTCCTTTATTAACCAGAAAAATTATTCACCCCATTGTGCATGAATTATAATTATGTGTTCGTAAGTCCTGCAAAGTTTTCCAGTACACCATCTAAATACATCCACAAGCCACCTGTTTGTTATGCAACGTGCACAGGAGCTGCATCAGGAAATCCATTTATTCTCAGCTTTTAAAAATCCAGCAACCAGCCTTTACAATAACTAAAAGCATTAGCTGTCCTAAGCAGGAATCCATTTGCAGATTAGATTTGTTAAAGGTCAGTTTGTAGCTGTCACTGTTTTCCAAACCCCCAGGTGTCCCCCATGTTATATACTCTGACATCTCTTGAAGAGCCAGGACACTTTCCACTCGGTTGGTTTTTGCTTCAATTAGAGCAGGTTTAAGAGCCTCTGTGCACAGGTTTCTATGGGACCTTGGCAGCGTGTTAATAATTGAATCAAGCTCCGATTCCATGCTCAGCACAAAACTTCCTTCATCTCACTTACTCTACCTTCACATCCAGGAGCACTAGCTCTATTTTCCTAATTACTGGTCTGGGTTAGAACATTAGCCTCATATTTTCAGTTAAATATATTATTAGATAAGAAATTTAAACTTGTAAGGATGATTTCCATTGACAAACTGACCGTTAGCGCGGTGCCGTCGCTGACACGCTGACTTGCGGGATGACGCTGGGGGGTCAGCCCCTGCGGAGCGGAGCGGCTCTGGCGACAGCACGTGCACGCAGGGCTGCCCGAGGCCACGGCAGACACCGCTGCCTCTGCTCTGCCCCTTCCCACAGCAGAACGCCCTCCTGCCCCGGGCAGGATGGGGAAACGCTCCCGGAAGCAGGATGAGCTCCCACCCCGCAGCGTCTCCGACCACATTTCCCACGTGGAGGAAGACGGCTCTGGGACGGCTGAGCAGCTCCTGCGCATGCCACGATCTGTGTTTTACGGAAACAGACACATGCAAGGGCAGGGCCAGATGGTCTGTTTCTCTGCACTGCTCCTGGTGAACCCCGGAGCCGACGCTGCTTCGGAGCATCGCAGACGCTCCCGAGGAACCAGCGCGTGGTGCGAGCAGGGGTGCGTGGAGGAGGCACCACCTGCGCCTAGGGGAGATCGCAGCGGGGATAAATATTTAATTGTGTATGGTGGAAGGAGACATACCATCCTTCTCAACAGTGCCCTTCAATGCACTGGTAAGTTAATTCTCACATTTTCAACGACAAGCCATGTAAGAAGCTGGGGAATCACCGAATCATAGAATATCTGGGTTGGAAAGAACCTTTAAAAGGGCAGCTGTAACCTGTATCTGGGATGAAGTCCCAATCACATGAACCTTAATTAGCATGACTTCAGGAAGACCAATAATTTACTGCAGGTCACAAAATTGGGAGGTCCGGTCATGCACAGAGGGGGGGCTGCAGCCCCCTCCTCCAGGAATGATAGTGAACAAGGGTCAGGACCTCGAGGCAGAAAAGGGAAGAATCAGTTCATCGAACGCAAAGCAGACGAAGACTTCTGCCTCCCAAAGGCCGTATGACAAATTGATGTACGTGCCCTTCACCCTGCTCCGTGCTGTCACCGGCACTGGTACCAGCTGTGCATCATTAACAGCACACCAGTAACGAGCGCTGCCCCTCGCCAGCCGGCCGGGGAGCAGCTGCTCTCCCAGGGACTGCTCTCCTGTCCTCCATCACACTGACCAGCTTCTCTGCCATTCCAGCAGCCCCTTCTT
>NW_010103439.1:0-8051 GCF_000699245.1 Pterocles gutturalis | reverse complement strand
CTGAGCATTTTACGCCTGGGTCTGAGAACAGCCTCCCTTTGCCAATTTGCTGCTTTCACCCTTTTTTCGAGCAGCCCCATCCAGTGCCCGTTGCCAGTGCTTCTCACTCATTTTCTTCTGAGCCAAAACCCTGTTTTCCCTTCGTACAGACCCAGCAGCCACTACTGAACTAGTGGGACACGCTTTTTTCATTGCAAACGACACAGCTTTTGCTCAGGTAGTGCCAGATTTTGCACGTGTCGGTGCACACGCTGCATGCAGGGTACGGAGGGGTTGTGTCGGCGCAGAGCTCCCGGCAGAGCCAGGCGCCCCCACGCTCACCAGCTGCAACCACCAAACCTCGGCATCTTTGACCGCAGCAGAACCCTTGGAAGAAGAAATATTTTTGTGCTGGATGATTGGGGGTTTCACAAGCTGCTCTCTGCTGATCGCCCCTCCACAGACATGAGCCTCATCTCCCAGCACCACTGTGACCACCGCAAAGCCTGCTCAGCCCTTCACACCAGTCCCACCTCAGGAACAATATCGGACTTATTTAAGGATCAGCACAGGAGCTGGATTTCAAGTGCAGCTCTTCCAAAGCCAAATCATCTTTCTGTTTACCAAATCACTCCTGTAGTGCAACAGACACCCTAACTGCACAACTGCAACACAAACACACCGCTTCCAGGAAAAACTCATGAATCATTTCTTCCTTGACTCTGTGGACAATCTAGCCATAACATACTCATCTTCTCCATATTATTGCTGAATTACATTATTGCTAAATACACTGCAGAACACATACGATGCCCCCAAATGGAGTGAGGCACAGAATATTTCATGAGGGTCCGAGATGTCAATGTCCTCTAAAGGATACAGTGTGAACTGTTTGTCACATGTTCCTCACATCAGAGATATAATTAGCTTAAATACTTATACAGTAAATAGGATTTGCCATTTCTGAAGATTAAGGCCACATGTTACAGCATCAGTGCATCAGAACCAGAGGAGCACAGCCTACGCCAAGGAGTAAGTCTTTGTGTAAAAACAGCGACTCTGAGCAGTGCTGCAAGTGAGGTCTCCTGCCCGTGTCGGGGTTTTGTTTGTCCCTTTGGGTTGGGTTTTTAGCCAGACTAACAAGGTCCACCACCCGTGACTGGAGAGCTAAAACCTGGCAGGTGCCGGCTGGGTGTCCAGGTCTGAAACACCATCAGGAGACACCGGCGCAGAAGGTCTCCTGGGGACTCGGAGCACTATATATAGAGCACACGGCCGAAGGACACGGCACCACGTCGTGCATTAATACCAGCTCCTTGCCCCAAAGCGCTGACAGTCTGCGGCAGTGAAATGTGATATACGGGGTAAAGAGGATGCGAAATGACGCTGAAACATTGTTCATGAGATAACCATCATAGGAAGTCTGGGGCTGAATGAATAAATCTAGTGAGTGCAGAATGGAAAACCGAGGCAATAGTTTGTGTATTGGATTTCTCTGTCGATTTATTTTCAGATGATCAAGAAAATCACCACGTTAGTTCCACTATTTCACACAGAGACACAGCTCCCAACATGCGAGGTCACCATGCAGCCAGGGAACACGTGAACTCCCACGCGCACCTGAGCGGAGCAGACACTGAAATTACACTGAAGGTGATCTGCACATCTTCCACCGGCTGCACCCCTCAGCCGCTTGCACCCCTTTTCATCCGCTGTTCCTGGAACACAACGTGCACGGGCCGGGCTCTTCCCTCGGCTTCAGCACTGGCGTGTGCGTGTGAACCGGCTTCCAAAAGCCACTCCTCATTCTTCACTCACGGGCTTAAAAAATTTTGGTCATCTAGCCAAAGGCAAAAAACAATTCCATGGAGCAAAGATGACCATCACACACCACAATAATAAAATTAAAACCAACAAAACAAAACAAAACCTGGACAGCTGTCAAACGACTGATAGTCTGTAAACCGTTCATCCATCAGCTGCGTGACCAGAAGCAGCAACAAAAGGAGAAACTGGGACCAGTCTGAGTGCAGAAAAAAAGCTAAGTTAGTCATGTATTTGTACTGAACACTCATGCTTCCTCATGTATCCTGGGATGAGATATTTGTGAGAACAACTCTTGAGCATTTACTTCTGTCAAATTACCGTTAAACATCCAAAATTTTGTATGGTCACAAAGGTGGATTTCATTTTAGAGGATGTATGCCAATAGGAAACACCAACACCTCTGGGCAATTTCTAATTGTATATCCTGAACTGCAATTACTCTACCACCTTCACTTAATCTGAACATGGACCACATCAAAAAGTGCTGGAATCACGGTATAAATTAACCCGGGGCTGCCCACATCTTGTGACACAAGCCCAGGAAGTTTTACAGAATTGCGAACTTGGCACTGGGATTATTTCTTTGCAAAAATCATTCTGCTTGTCCTCAAATCTCACCTAGCAGCAGAAGGGAGGAGAACACCCAGACACAGCTCGCCCATCCTTGTAAAACGGAAAGCACAAAGGCTCACCAGTCAGACAGGATCGGTTCCCCAAAGAAAAGGAAACCACCCATGTGGCAGAGCAGCAAGCTGGACCCGTACCGGGGTGAGCTGAGGTTTCGCAGCCATCAGAGGGATGGGGTCTCAAAGCCAGGCTGGAGGATAACGCAGAGCTGAGTCAATCAGAACAAGGAGCTGCTGGCTGCAGTACTGACAGCGGACAGCCAAGAGAGCCTCCAGGTAGCGATCTACCTGCCAGCCGCTTCGACGCTCACAGGAGCTTGTGAATTTTCAGTGATACTTCCCAAAGCAACAGCCAGCGCAGGCAAGGGGCGATAACCGCGCGTCCTCCGCAGCTGCCCCGGCAGCGGCATGCGGTCTGCTGGCACCGCTCAGCAACTGAGCTTGAAACCCAGCCGGCTGCTAGAAACCCAGCCCAGCCTCGTGCATGCTCCGGTTCACAGAGAATGGATTTAAGCACAAAACTATGTTGGTATTGGAAAAAAAAATCACAGGAAGGCATCGCAACATGCTCTGATTCCCCCGTCCCTGCGGCACTGTATGGCCACATGTCCCACGGACACGCTGAGCTGTCACACAGGACGGCAGCGTGGCACCAAGGGTCCCGTGAGCCCCCGCCGAGAGCGGCTGAGCCCCAGGACTGAACGGGAGCACCTGCGGGCAGGCGGCCACACACTGGGGCTGCACGCCAGCACTCCCGTCACGTCCGGTTTGCATATTGTCACCATAGGGTGACACAATATGCTATACTGTGCCATCCTGTAAAACAAAGCCCTTGAGAAGGGAACACTTAAGCTTAAATTGTGTTTATGTCCAAAGCATCTCAGCGTTAACAGAGGGTCAGGCAGTGTGATGCTTTCTCTGTTTCACGCCCATGGTCCCAGGTTCAGCCAGCAGCGCTGCTCCTCCGTGACTCGGAGCCACGCGCAGGGAGCGGCACCGGACAGAAAGCAGAGCGGGCGCTGCCCTCACACAGCCCTGCCCTCCCTCGGCATCCCTGCTTCATCCATCCTGTGAGCACCCGAAATCCAGCGTTCATTGACACCCATCTCCACTTTCAGACGTCTCTGGGAGGAAAGAGGGGATGGGAGCATCACACAAGGATATAGAGGGGTGGGAGAACCATCGGCAGGACAAACACAGAGAACAGCTCAGGACATCGGCCAGCTCTGCATGTGCCTTACACCGCAGAGAGACCAGCCTTCAACAGAACGTAAAACCAGTTGGGCCACTAGAGGATAATTACAAACCATAGCTTAGGGGAGAAAAAAAAAAAAACCAAACACCACAGGGAGCCTTAAAAGTTTGCACAATCTCTCAAAACACTGATATTGCAAAACTAATATTTGTATGTGACCAATATTTACATATAATCTACTTCATGTCATTTGGAAAAACAAACCTGGAAAACTGTTAATTAATAAAAGATATCACGTCTTATTAACGTTCATATAGTGATTACAAAAACCACAAATCCATCTGTTAAGTGTTCAGCAAACAAGACAAATGACTGTGTTATGTTAAACAGATTATACAGCGCCCGAGGGAAGGAGATCCAATAGCCCCAACCAAATCACGAATGCAGCAGCAGCCCGGTCCAGCACATGGGTTACACCCTCACACAAACACGTGTGTGCTCACCCACGTACCCGCCCTTCCCAAAGCCTCCTCCTGAATCACATATCACAGCAATATGGGCAACGAGGTCAGGAGGACATTATGCAGAAAAGTCTACATGGAGATGTGATGATGTGATCATTAAGATTTTATTGTCCTTTTAAAAAAAAAAAATTACTTCCTAAAACAGACAACTACCCCCACCAAGATGAGACTGGTAGAATATGCAAAATAACATTAAATCCCATTGCCCCTGTCCATATGGGAATACAGTTACTTTAATCAAATTTAATAAACAAAACTGATTTCATTCTTGTCAGGTTTTTGAATGATTTCTGAACATTCAAAGGAAGAAACACTCGGGCATGGAGAGTAATTGATTCATTAGCATGAGGTTCATCAATCCAGCAGTATATTCTCTGGACATTCAGCGCAGCACAGCACGCGACACCGAACACTCCGTGTCTCATGCAATACATACGCAAAGCTGGGTGCCAGGGTCTACGCAGTTTTACCGTGATTACCCACCTAAAAAAAGTAATTGTGCTAATTAAAAAAAAAAAAACATTCAAATAGTATATTTCGCGTTATTTCCCTGAGTTCAGATGTATTAGCAACTCTCTCCACCTGCTCCATGGCAGTACACACCGCACTCCTCAGCGGGACGTCCCGGGACAAGACACACACCCCGCTCCTCCCTGGTTGAACTGCAGACACCGGCACCTCCTGGTCCCCACCAGCCTGCCCCAAGCGCTCCCACGCCTCATCCCTCTCAGCCTGTCCACCCCAACTTCCCACATCCGACCAGAAAGAGTCCGTTATAGCCCAGCTGAGGGCAGAGCCTGTTCCAGACCCACCCACACACCGTCACACCCAACTCCTGCCAACAGACCACGGCACAGCGGGCACAGCGCTCCGTGTTCCCGAGACCCAAATTTACAGGAACAAAATGTCAAGGGTGTAACGGCAACGTTCCCCTCACTCCTGCTCGCAAATAATCTGTGTCAGGAAAACACGGCCAGGACATTCTATCAAAAACATCTCACGCCTTACGCTCGTTAAATTCATCAGCGTGGGTTCCATGGCTTTTAAGTTTAGACAACAGGGAGAGTGATGTCAAGCACAGCAAACCTGCAACGCCTTTCCTCCCAAGGACAAATACCCTTGAAAAACTGCAAAGCCAGCACAAAAAGGAGAAGACAAAGATTTGAGGGTGGCCTGAGCAGCGGAGGACTGTGAATGGACTCATCTGCAGGCACCTTGTTTGCTGCGTAGCTGCGTGCGCTCACGTTCGGGATACAGCACCCCCAGAAAAGGACGGGGAGCTGTGTGTCCCCCCGGGGAGAGGAGGACCGGGAGGGCACAGGAACCCCCCAGGGGCCAGGCAGGGGGTCCAGGCAGCCCCCACTCCCCCCACACAGGGCCAAGCCTTGCTCCTTACTCTGCACCAGGCGTCCTCGCGTCTGGACCTGCCATCCACCAGGAACCGTCCCTGCAGTCCTGCATCTCTGCTGAAAATGAGCACCTCTCGGCAACCCTCAACCCTCTCCCCCTGCACCTGCAGGGCACCCAGACTCTCGGGCCAGGACCCCCCAGGGCCCCGTCCTGGGGACAGGGAGCGATGGCCGGCGGTGGCACCTGTGCCCAGGGGGACACCACAGACAAGAACCGCACAGGGAGCACGGCTGCCTCTTGTGTCCCCAGGTGACAAACACTTTTGCCTCTCACTCTTAGGCTCCTTCTGGTTTTAATCAATTTGATTGTTTTCTTCTCCAATTATTCTGTTGCCTCAGAGTTCAGATTAACAGTGTGGATGGAGAGGAGCCTGAGCTGCCATCAGGTTAAACAGTCCGTTAGTCAATTCTGTTCTCTCCTTGAGTTCCTTACGCAGAGCTCCTTCACAAAGATGCTGTGTGGACTCATTAGTTAATGTTTAAAAGCCCTTTTTGAAGCTATTTAGTGCTAAGTGCCGTCCTCCAGGTGTGCAGAGCAGCTGGAATAGGCACAAGGGAGAGATCTGTGGCTGACACCAGCCACGATGCAGCAAGAGAAGCAGGCTGGGATCTGCTGAGCTCCGACACGCAGCAGCGATCCCGAGGGAATACCCAGGCAAGGACTGAGCCCTGTACAGAAGAGGAGCTGAGCATCTCCTGCTCCGTGCACAGCCGGCGAGGCCGCAGGTGCTCCCCAGGGATAATCCTGACCCTCAGTGCTCACAAGGACCCAGCTCACGGAGACCAGAGCAGCCCATGGCAGAAGTCACCTCTGGCTGTCAGCAGTTATGTCCACTGGGAGAATGTCACATCAGGAGGGGACCCAGGAGCCACATCTCAGGTGCCCCCATCTCTGCCCAGCACTGCACCCCACTGCTCACAGCCATGCACCTACTCCCTTTCCCCTGAACCCACCGGGTCTGCGATGGGGACCGGCTGTTCCTCGGCCAGTGCTGAGCACACCTCTGCCTGCGCACGGGCTCCACTCTGCAGAGCCGATGAAATACACAGGAGTTTGTAAGAACTCACTGATGTGATCGATTATATTGCTGAACACGTGCTGCCCAGACAAGAGGTGGCCCACAACCACAGCCAGCCGACCGCTCTCAGAACATACACTGGAAAAGGAAAAAAAGAGTGCTGAGCTGTATACTGGGAAATGCATCACTAAATGCCACAAAGTTGCATTTGAAAGGAACTGCTGATTGCAAATAAATCCACCATATGGCTTTACAAAGCTGAGAGCGCATTTATTTCCCAAATATAGCAAGATCAGCCTATGACAGCCTGTTTTTCTTTTATAATCCACATTACAAAATTATTTAGAGTATAGTATCAAACAGTTTGTTGGGTTGCTGTCAAATAGTCACTGCTGTAATACAAGGTTTCTGCGGTAAGAACAGTGTCTTGTGTACAGCAGTTACACCTGCACGGCCACACCACAACACTAAAACACTTAAGGAATTCCTGAGGCTTTTTTTTTTTTGGTGACCTTGCTTGAGCGAAGCTTTCTACAGAGAAGAGAAAGCTCAAACCTCAGACTATTACTGTTCTGAATGTTTTCGTTGAGTTGACACACGTGGACTTGCTGCCCTTCGTGCCCTCTGCCAGCGCAGTAATTAGTGACATTCCTGGGTGGGTTCAGTGGACAGAGCACACAAAAACCAGAGAAGCTGCTGGCTATGGCTGGGTGTTTACCATCAGCTCTGCCAACCCAGGCCAGCAGCTGAACACACCTCTGGGTCTGATCAGTCACTGAGCTGTGCCCATGGTTCAGCTGAATGCAGCGAATGGATTCAGCAATCCCACCCACCCACGGGTGAAGCTGTCTGTGGTGGGAGAACAGAGACAATTTCCCTGGTTTTTCTTACAGGTAGGTCACCCTGACCGCACTCACCACCCTGCCTTCCCCAGAAGGGCTTAAAATAACCCCATTTCAGGCCAGCCGCAGAATGTGAGATCTGCTCTGACGCTCGGCTCCCCGCCAGCTGCTCTCCCTCTCCCACTCCGAAGCGCTTCTAGCTCTGCAACCTCGCAACCTCAATCAGGTCTCTTCAGAGTGGGAGGGACAACAGAAGGTACCTTTGTGCTGATTTAAGCACTAACTAAATATAGAAGACACGGGAACACTGGGAAGCTACAGCTGAACCCATCTGTAGTGACTGAAATGCATCGCAGTATGGAAATATCTCTAGAGCCTTGGGAAAACGCTCTTAACTCGGATCCTTCTTTTGTTGGAGCTGGTCTGACATACAAAACTGCAGGAGGCCTCAGCACCAGGCAGCCCAGGGACCGACTGTCGCACTGGGATCAGCCCAGAGCTGGGGGAGCAACTTCCCAACACAAACTAGGGGGAAAGAAAAAATAATTTTCCAAATCCTCTGATGTTAGGACGGAGCACCCACAATCAAAAGTGCTTCTGATAAAAAAAACCCGGCAGCACCTTTTGTCA
>NW_010103438.1:11547-12172 GCF_000699245.1 Pterocles gutturalis | reverse complement strand
TCTTTCCTGTGACCCTGACAAGCTGCCTGGAGTGCCAGCGAAGCGGCCAAAGCTCAGACCTGCCGGGCACGGCTCATCCGTCCTTCGCACGGGACAGCTCCGCGCTGCTAAGCACCGCGTGCGCCCGGACCCAGCAACCGCCTCGTGGGAAAGGAGACGCAACATCCGCCCGGCTTCTCAAAGGCTTGTGAACAGAGTCGGTAACAGAGGCACGAGAATCAGAGTTCTCAACAGCTGAGGGGAGACGGAAAACCAAGAGACACCAAAAACCAACCAAATGAAGAAGAGAAGCCTCATCGCGACAAGCCCAAATCTGATATAAAAATTGAAAGGGAAAAAGCAACCACTGAGCTCAGTCACGACCTGGCAGAAAACGACCCCATGTACGAGCAAAATCCATAAATTACAGGAGATTATCTTAGTCGAGGCGATTGCAAGAAACTCCTGAAGGACAAGCCTGAGCCAGGGGACTGGTGGAAGAGGAGCTGGAAGCCGGTGCCAGACTAGTGTTCATACCCAGGGGAAGCGGAAGGAGAGCGCATGAAGGAGATCCTGTTCCCAGCTGGCAGGAGGACAAGGTGACACTGCTGCTTCTCCAGCACTGACCAGCCACCGCGCGTCCTGC
>NW_010103438.1:9953-11512 GCF_000699245.1 Pterocles gutturalis | reverse complement strand
CCCCTCGCGCCCACAGGCTGGGTACAGGGACGATGTCCGCAGCGTCGCAGCGTGTGTCACACGGCTGGGCTGGACAGAGTTCCTCCTGCTGCCGAGAGAAAGCTCCAGAGCTCAGAGCAGGGCTTTAATTTTAGGATCCAGATAGACGGCCGCATCTGAACCTCATCCCCATACAATGCCGCGCACAGTCATGAGTTGCATTCCCAACAGCCTCGCATCCTTCTGCCTCATGAGGAGCCAGAAACGCTCCCTTACAGCAGGGCAGGGAACCCCCACGCCTCCACCCCCCCAGCAGCACTGATCCCCGCGGCACAGCCGGGGACACACAGCAGCCACCCCCCGCCGCCCTGTGCCACCTCCTGCTGCTGCTGCCGGGGGCCCCGGAGCCCAGCAGCAGTGACGGGAAAGGACAGGCACCAGCACCAGGCTTCCTGAGACAGGGCGAGTGGGATCAAAACTGAGAGCAGGCAGGCACCTGGCTAGGAGTTAAAGGACAGATTAAAATGAAAAAAAAAAAAAAAAAACACAAAAAAAAACCAACCCACAAAATGGAATTCTTACACTTTGACAAATGTGGAGGGAACTGGGTTCTTTTAAGCAAATGTTTGGCAGATGCATGAATTATTTATCATTCAATATTGTGTGATTAAATGGAAAATTGAAGATGTTCACAGCTTTCTTGTCTGCAACTTTCCACCTCTCGTGAAAATCTCCCCAGATTCCTACAGAAAAACAAGTGGGTATTACACTGAGCCAAAAGACTTCAAAGAAACTTCCTTCAGCTTGCTGCTCAAGGTTCAAGGTCAGGCTTAGACCCAGTCTCTGGTTCAATGAATACTACGGCAGGCACACATCCCTTTCAGGATGGTCTCGCTGCTGCTCACTCCTCTTCCCTCTTGGCAGTTTTGTCCCTGGACATCTCTCGGTCCTCCTGACGGGAGACACGTAAGCCCGCTTCCCAGAACACACGAGACCAGGGAAGTCTCTGCCTGTGGCAGCACCGTCATTCTGAGACCAAGACCAAGCCAGCACAGGATCACCACCCCGAAGTGGGGGGTCACGAGAGAGGACAGGAGAGCAGCGAGAGCAGGACCAGACCTGGGGGGTTGCACCACAGGTCTCACACCTGCGGCTTCAGCGGGGACCTTTCCCGGTGTAACAGGACCATCAAGCTGTGCACAGCCCAGAGGAGGAGGCTCCAACTTTCTGCTGCAGGTACCTTGGGCTGAAAGCATCCTGAAGAGGAAAGTGTCTTCCCCAGCACCTCAGGACAAGGTCTGAGCCACAAGCAGCTGTCAGGAAGGCAGGAGAGTGAGAGTAATTAGTCTCTTTAATGCCAATTCCAGCCTGATCTTTCACACTCAAGAAAACTGTTACAATGATTTTCTTATTTTCAGAAGAGCTCATTAAATAACAATTAGAAACAAGATAGTATAACAGATAAGAAAATTACTTCTGCAACAATATCCTGCCAAAATCCACCCCTCTGCCTCTGCGCTCCGCAGCCGCTGGGTTCCAGACTTGTCCCCGCCGCACCCGCGCGGCAGCCCGAGCAGAAC
>NW_010103438.1:1839-9826 GCF_000699245.1 Pterocles gutturalis | reverse complement strand
AGGCTCTTCTGGCATGTGGAAGAGGCCCGAAACCTTCCCACTCTCCAGAAATTCCCCAGCAAACACACTGGGGAGAAAGGAAGGAATCTTGGCACCACAGGAATTCAGGAGCCTGAAGCTGAACGTTGCACAGCCTCACCCCCCAAACGGGAAGCAAATATGCTTTGCTAAGATGCAGCCCTGCTCAGAAAAAATCACTACGGTTGGCAGAAACTCCTGGCAGCTGGGTCTCCTACACAGGCAGCACCATTTGTCGGGTCTGTTTGACAGCCTGGAGCACAGCAAGAACCCAGCCACCACGCACCCCCGGGGCTGCCCCGGCAGACAGCACCCTGCCAGGTCCCCCTGGTCCCTCCGGCTGCAGAGCACAAACAGCCAGCGACGAGCCGGCGTTCCTGAGAAAGGGCACCAGAGCTCCCCAGACCCAAAAGGGCCTCTGGACCGTCGCCCAGGTAGAGCCCTGTCCGAAGCAAAGCCCACCGCCCTCTCACAAAGCACAGGCAGGAGGAGTTCGACCCTCGGGGCCAGGTCTCTATGCAAGCAACATCACGCTATCGTAGCACACCGCCCACCACCCAGCTGTGGATAAAGGCTTTCTCCAGCCTGTAGCAGGCTCAAAGATCATTACCTCCTTGTAGGCAACCTGCAGACAACAGCAACAGGCTGAAATCATTAATGATAGATGCATTATTTATTTGGAATAATTTGCTTCATTCTACTAATTACATCACCCCCACTAGCTTACTGATGATGCCCAGCGCTTGGAGCCATGTCCCAGGGCTCAGACCCTGTCCGGAGAACACGAACCACAGCTGCCAGCACCACGGCTCGGCAGCGTAAGAGCTATTTCACTTCCCCAGGAAAAACACACAGGTTTTGCCAAAAGCTGCTCACTGCCTTGCAGATCCCACAAAATCCCGTACGCACTGGATGGCCAACGCTTGGCACTGCTCCTGCACACCCCCAGATGTCTAAAGGGAGATGGTGAAACCAACAATTGCCCCCGCAAGAGCTCGCTTGGCAGATTCATTAGAAACCGGCACAGATCCCGCATTCCTCCCACCCCAAGCCCTTCCTGCACCCACAACCCAGCCTCGCTGCTGCAGGAAGAGGCAAACATCAGGAGTTTGTGCCAAGCCCCCAGCCCCCAGCCAGGCCAGTGCTGGCCCAGCGCTCGCTGCCCCACCAAGCAGTCCCCACTGATGCTGCCAGGACAAAGAGCCCCATGAAGACAATCTGCGTGGAAATGTCCCCCCCCAGCAGAGCAGCCCCTCCGCCCCCCCTGCCACAGCCCCGAAGGTTCCAGCTCCACCCTGCAGGCATGCAGTGGAGGGCAGAGGTGCCCCGTACCAAAGCTGCGCAGGGAAGCCAAGCAAGGAGGGCAGAAACCCCCTTCCCCGGAGGGACCAGTCCCTCGGGATCAGGGCTGAGTGAGGATGGGAAGCCCTGGAGACAAGGACGGGGAGGCTGGCTCCTCTTGGAGAACAGCGGGAGGCTGGCTCCTCCGGGAGAACAGCTACACATGGCTGCACTACAGACAAAACTGCACTTGAATGCAAAACCAGAAGCTTTTAGCATCCTGTCTGGTAGAATCAAATTTTTATATCCTTCCATGCCCGGTAAGCTCTATTCACAAAGAACAAGAAAAAAGGAAGTAAAAGCCTTAATAAATGCCGGAAGAGCAGGGAGCTCGCACCAACTCCCAACCCAGTGTAGCTCCTGGATAATCTAGGCAATAGTTTATTTTTCTCTCCAGTATCATTTTCCCAGCTTGATCTCTACTGTCACAGTATGATGGTTTCACCCCATTAGCCTTGCTTAAAAAGTGATCCCAGGACTGCGAGTGTTATTGCCCACATAAATCAGGAGGTTTTGAATACGGAGCACCTTTAAATAAACAGCTGATGGAAGTGAAGTTCCAGGATCATTATTAATAGCTTTTCATTTCTGTGTCCGCTGTGCTGTGACATTCTTTCCCAGCAGAAAGCCTCTGCTTCCTATCCCCAGTACATCTGATCCCAGGAGTCCTCCAGTCAGGATGAATGACTGTACCTTTGCGTTAATTGCACAGCCCTTTTCGCTAACTGAATACTAATCCTAACCAGCAAGAGGAGGAGAGTTTGCAGAGCAGAAGGATGGGACAGTTTGGAGAGTGGCACGCCAGCCCTGCTGCCGTCCCCTGTGCACAGCGGCGAGGAGCGCTGGTCCTCTCGCCGTCCCGCCAGGAAGGGCAGATCCTGGCTCTTCCAACACACACCAGTAAACGCTGCAACAGGGGACAAGGCCCAGCTCCATCCCTGTCCTGGCTGCCCAGGAGCCTGCGCTGTGCTGGCCAGACAGACCTGGGCGTTCCCTGCTCTGCTCCTTTTTTTATGCCCCGACAAGCGGGCCGGCCCTGCCGCTCTCCGCTCTCCAACCACTCCTGTCTGAGCCCAAAGGGACACCGGCCCTTGGAGACGCGGCCACCACCACAGAGCAGCCCCGCCAGCGCTTACAGGTGCTGCTCAAAGCCTTTACCTCACCAGATCCAGTCTATTTTTCACTAGCATGCCCTGTCCAGGGAGGAATCGCTCTCCTCCTCTCCTCCAGCTGAGGGGCTCTCCTGCCCAGAGCAGACGAGAATGCTGCGGGCAGATCTAAGGGCAGCAACAGCTAACACCAGAGAGAGGCAAACCACCCGTTCCCTCTCCCCGGGTGACAAGCCTGGGATGGGACGAGATCCCTCATCCCAGGGGACCGTGGCCGCCTGCTCCAGGAGCCCTGGCTTTGCTGCCCGCTGCCAGCATCAGCATCCATCCATCCAGGCACTTCCATCTGCATTCCCCAAATCTCCACACCTGGGAGCCAAGCAGAGCCGCTGCTGCATCAGCAAATTACACCATCCCCCAGGTCTGTGGCTAGGAGAGACAAGTTTCTCCTGGGAAAGGGTGTCTGGGCTCTTGGAGCCGCTTTTCCCAGAGGAGGGGACGGTCCTGCCGGGGCCAGTCCCGGCACAGCCAGGGAACAGGCTCCACAGTGCCCAGAGGCGGCTGGGCTGGGCTCCTGGCTCCTTCTGCCCCTTCCTGCCGGGAGACAAGAACTGAGGGTGCTGCTGCTGCCGCCCAGCCCCAGTTCCATTGTGCTGTTCCTGAGGAATGACCCCACACACAGGAGAGCACACGGGACAGGGCAACGCGCTCAAACAGCCTGCTGCCCCGCTGGCCTTTGCTGTGTGTCAATCAGAACAGCTGCAGACAGCAGCAAACCCCAGGAACAAGCGATGGCTTTTGGTTTTGCTGCCTGCTCCTTCCCAAAACCATCTCTCAGAGACTCGGGACGCGAGCATTGACACGGGCATCACAAAAAGTTCACCTTTGAGAGAGCCAGAGTGGAAGCAAGCATCAGAAAACTGTGGAGTGTGACTGAACAAACGCGAGAGAGACCACTACAGACAGGATGCACATTTCTTGGAGGACTTTAAGAGGAAAAAAATGTGTTAACTCTGTCTCCTGATTTCAGAGTCCTTTCTCCAGGTAGAGTCGGAATCACCGATACCACGATGGACGAGCGGAGCAGAGCCACGTCCTTATGGCAAATCAACAAGAACACCCTAGGCTTCTGGACAGAATCCTGCAAGCCAGACACAGTACCAGCCTTCCCTCTGCAAGGAACTCCAACCGCTTTGTCAGGTGAAAAAAATAAAAGTGATACCTCCTCTGCCCCTCTCCAGCATTGTACCTGCAGACTGCGGACCAGCATCCAGCAGCCATGTGGGACCTTTAAGCAAAGGAAATGTCATGGGCACCAAGGTCCCTTCCAATCTCTAACATTCTGTGATTCTGTGATTCTGTGATTCTGTGATTCTGTGACCTTTAAGCAAAGGAAATGTCGTGGGCACCACACACACAAAGCAAGTCACCCTCCGTGTGTCGCTGGAAACGCTGCTTTCCAGCCACCAGACTTCAGCATCCCCAGTGAAGCATCAGCTCTCAGCAGAGGCCAAACGTGCAAACTGCAGTTGAAAAGGAGAACATTTCTGAAAGCTCGAAGCACGTGAACACAGCAGACTAGAACAGAATCCACAAGTAGCTTCACTTTAATGTCACTACCAAACCAATGGCACAATGGGAAGGGGACAGACAGGGAGCTGTGGGAACAACTACTCTGCTCAGCACAAGCGATGAACTGAGATTAATTGGCCAATTCCTCAATCAGGCGCAAGGGCTCAGGGCTTTGGTGTAAAACTCCGTTGAACAAGAGCAGCATCTTCACTTCTGACGTGCCAGGATGGACACAGGACACAGTGAGGGGTTCTGCCCAGGTCACATTTCACAACCGAGCCCTTTGCCTCTGCCAGCCCCGGCGACAGTGGGACTGTAAGAATCTCCTTTCCTCGGCACACAGGCTTTGAAGGGTCCTTCCTGATGTACCTGCACAAAGCAGGGACCTTGGGGCCTTGTATGTAGGTTCTCATGTTATTATTATCAAAAGGAATGAAGAGGGACATGGTGAAGTAAGAGGCAGCAAAGCAGCACAGGGAACAAAGGAAGAAAGAGAGAGATACCAGTAGCAACAGAGAGGACAGAAAAGCAAATGGACAAAGTGCATGTGAAAGAATACAGCCAAGGAGAGAGACGCTGACACGTGAGCAAGCCGGACGGTGCTGGAACACATGAGCATGCGTGCGCACAGGAGGGGGCACAGAAACCCGCGCGGGCAGGTGGAGTCACTTGCAGCTCTGAGCCCTTCAGACCCACGGCACGTTTGCAGCCTTGCGCTGCTTCAGCAAGGGGCCTCCCCGGAACAACCCAGCGCCCATGCAGGACTCCTGTGACCTCATTCATGCCATCCAGCAGAGCCCAACAGCTCTGGGACCGTGAATGATCTTCACAACCAAAAACACAGAGAGAAGCTGGCTCCGAGTACCCTCACCAGGAGCGCCCACCCCTTCCCCAAAGCAGTCCCATGCTCGAGGGGGGAGAATCGGCAGCACACACACGCACAGACACGCTCCCACTTTCCCACATGCAAACGCAGCTTTCTCTGGCTTTGTCATCCTCGCACGCCTTGTCCGTCTGCATCCTGCTCTCCATCCCTATGCTGCAGACCCTTGCTGCTCTCCCCTTATTCCCTGGGGTGTTTCACTTCCTCCTCCCTCTCCGCACTCCTCTCCAGCTCGTTTGATGACAATCCCATCAGAACTCATGCGCATCGCCCCGAGGTCCCTCACCCGAGCAGGAACCGGTCCGTAAGAGCCCACCATGCCCAGCCCAAGCAGCTGGATGGAAAGCGCTGAAATGCTGAATTGCACAGGCACCCTCGCAGCACCCTGCTGTGCCGCTGCCCCGCACCCCGACACACCCGTCCAGGCCCCGACACTCCGAACACCCCAGCAGGTAAACTTGGGACTGGCTGAAGCCAACTGGGAGCACCGCAATGCAAATGCCTCCCTTGGTGTCCTCCTCTCCAAATAACCACCCTCTTGAGCTGCTGGGCCGGCAGCAGCCTTGGGAAGAGTCTGTGCACCCAAAGCCAAGTGGTGCCCAGCCAAAAAGCCATTCTCTCCTGTGCTGGGCTCAGAGCCCTGCACATCTCCTGCCATCCACCTCTCCCAGCAGACCTCACAGTGACTTGACACCAAAGCTCCCACCTGAACCTGCAGTCACTGTGATTCACACACTGAACAAGACACAGCTGCCCTGAGCACGGCTGACACCAAAATGCCGAGAGGCTCCAGACTGAGCCAGACACAAGCCCTGTCTGTGCAGCCCTCAGCCACTACGGGGGGACACCCAGGGCATTAGCTCATGAGACAGCTTTCCTCCTCCTGGTGTGCAGAGGCACATGGAGACATCACACACACGAACATATAAAACATCGTATAAACTTACCAAACACTTAACGCACCAGCTAGAAAAGGAGAAAGAAAAACTGTCATTGCTCTTTCTAAATATACTTGGGAGGCAGCAGATACCAGTGATGGACTAGACATAAAAGAGCTGGAGACGAGTCCCAGTACCAGCCTTTGATCGCTCACAAGGGCAATGCACATGCTGCCTTGTGGAAGCCAGGACCAGACGCTGTGTCCTACCTCTGGGTAAGCCCAGCTCAGCTGTGGTTTAAAGAAAAGGCCTTCCAGCCTGGTGCTTCATGGTCCCTCCCTCCCACTTCCACTTCGCAGCAGCTCTTCACAACCAGGACAGCGCTTGGTGTAAGCAACACAGACCCAGCTGCAGGATTTTCTGGTTCTGGGACAGCCTAAGGTTTGGAAAAGGCTTCCCGAGAAGCACCAAACCTGACAGGAGCCTGTGCCCAGGAACCAAAGGGAGACATTCAGCAGCAGCCACAGCCCCCCAGGAGTGGCCATGGGTCAGGTCCTGTCCCGGCAGCTGCACCCTGCCATGGACTGAGGCCAGCTCACACCAGCTGAGCTCGCAGCTCCCTGCACGCACGCAGCCCTGCTCCGTGAGGCTTGCTTCCTGGCACTCGGCTGCCTCTCCAGCTTCTCAGAACAGAACACATGCCAGGCAGGCTGCAGGCAGCGGCACGGCTCTGCCCAGGACAGTCTGGGTGTGCCTTTGCCATCACGTCCCAGGACAGAGGCCACATCTCCGGCTGCGCTGCCCGGGTCCAACCAGGTGCCTTCCCACAGCGCAGGCACCCAACGGGGATGCAACAGAAGGTGTTTAACAGTCTGTGGACTGGGTCTGGCTGGGATGGAATGAATTTGCTTCAGAGCAGGTCATGCAGTGCTGTGTTCTAGATTCGTGACCAAAACAATGCTGATAACACACTCAGGTTCTAGCCATTGCTGCAGTGTTTGCACAGTATCGGGGCTTTCTGCTTCTCACTAGCTCCCCTGCTCCTCCCCAATAAATAAATTGGGGGTACACAAGAGGTTGGGAGGGGACACAACCAGGCGGATGACCCAAACTGTCTGAAGAGACATCCCATGCCCTCTAACATCATGCTCAGCAATAAAAAGGGAGAGGAGGGAGCTCAGAGGGGTTAACCACCTTTTGCTCAGGAACTGGCTGGGCATCAGTCTCCCCATGGAAGGTAGTGAGTGTTTGCCTTTGCATCCCTTGTTCTGTTTTCCTTCTCTGTTTTTTTTCCCTTTCCACTTCTTCACTTATTAAACCATTTTTATCTCAACCCACAGGATTTCTTGCTTTTACTTTTCCTTCCCTCTTCCCCTGACGCACTTGGGAGGGAGCAAGCTGTGTGGTGCTCAGCTGCTTACTGGGGTTAACCCACAACCATCCCAAAACACAGGGCAGCACCACTGCTGGCCACGGCCACTGCCAGAGCTGCGGCAATCAGACTGGCCCTGTTCCAAACGCGGTAACCAGAAAGCACTAGCTATGGCACAGTGAGAAGCTGACACTTTCCTTGCACAAGGCTTGGAGCCTCTCAGTCCCACGATGGGAGCTCACATCTCCCGTCCTGGAGCAGCCCAGCACCACCAGCTCATCCAGCTGCCATCACCTCCCAGTGAAGCACCCCCCCTCCACCTCTAATTCACCAAAGCAAGCCAGCACTGGAGGTGCAAAACCAATTCAAGCCTGAACTGATGATTCCAGCATCCTTCCCAGCCAGACACGAGACTCCTGTTGCACAAAAATGTAAATGGCTTTTTCAGACAAAGTCCATAAATGCTCACCTGTGGCTGCTTCTCCAGCTGGGGAAGGTTCAGCGCTTGCATTTCACTTCACGCCTCAATCGCTTTGTGGTACAAAGGAAGGGAGCAGCATCTCAGCCAGCACAACAGCCAGTTCCCTAGGCAGGGCTAACAGTGTCAGGCTTCCCAACCCCAGCTCCAGCCCACAAGCTCTTATCTGCCCCAGCTAATCCACTGCCAAGTCCTGGGCAAGGCAAAGCAAAGCCACGTCTACCTCTGCAGGGTTGGCCACAGTCCCCGGTCACTCGTTCCACAGTCCGTGCAGCCTCACAGCTGCAGCTCTGGTCCATCCGGTGCCTGTGGCTTCTCGCTGCCCATGCACCTGGC
>NW_010103438.1:1383-1711 GCF_000699245.1 Pterocles gutturalis | reverse complement strand
CCCCCCCTGCCACGAAGGCTGCTCACGTCCTGCACCCCACCAGAGGCTGGGCCACAGCAAACCCACCTGAGGGTCCGCCTGAGGGATGGATGTGGGTGGCAATGCAGAGAGCAGGGATTTGGGAAGGACAGGGTCACTTCCCAGCCCCAGCGAGACTAGCTGAGCCATTGCCCAGTGGAGGATCCTGGTTCTAATCTCATCTCTCACGGCACCTTTCAAATTAATTCGTTAATTGGCATGTCAGGCTGTGCATATGAAACGAGGATGCCTGGCTCCCTCTGCCGGCACGCGCCCGAGGAGCCCCCCAACCCTGCTCCATCCAAAAGTC
>NW_010103438.1:664-1339 GCF_000699245.1 Pterocles gutturalis | reverse complement strand
CGGGGGCAGGCCCTGGGTCCAGCCTGGCCACAGGCAGCGCTGAGCTGGCACCTCGGCTGTGGCACTGCCGCGGCAAGCCCCAGATCCGGCACAGGAAGATTCCCCGTCTCCCGCGCTGCGGTGCAGGTTGTGATGCCCAGCACCGTGTGCCCTGCTGCGGGACAGAATTGTGGAGCAGGAGGTTTATTGCAAAAAATACCATGCCCCTGGGGAACAGCCCAGAAGGGCTGCAGCAAACAGGGGCTCAGCTGACTTTCAGAAGTTTAAGCAGGGATGTAATTCCTGAAGGACTCTGCTGATGCTCAGCTATCCCTACCTGCCTGCTATCCAAAGGTGCAGCTCTATCTCGTAAGCGGGAAGGCAGCCATGCTCAGGAAGCTGGTCCCGCTCCTGGAGGAACCCCTCAGCAGTACGTCCTTGACCTTCCAGGCTCCAGTGACAGGGGAAACAGCTCCCTGTCCCCCACGTGCCCCACCAGCCACGTGCCTTGGCAGGGCCATGACAACAGGGGAGAAAATGTGTCTTCACACTGTCAACGATCGGAACAATGGAAACCAGAAGGACCCCAGGGCAAGGGCAACTCTGGAGTTTGGCAGCAGGTGGGGGGGTGACAACAGCGTCCTGCCCCAGGTTAACGAGCTCCTCTGCTGCATGTGCCCAGCTCCAGCTGCCCCT
>NW_010103438.1:0-316 GCF_000699245.1 Pterocles gutturalis | reverse complement strand
GCCCCTCTGCTGCATGTCCCCACCTCCCGCTGCCCCTCTCCAGAGGGAGGCAGGGGCTGGCGGTGGAGAGGAGAAGGTGCCCTGTGCTTGGGAGCCACTCCGAATGAGAAGGATTACTGGAGAAACAGCGTTCTGGGGATTTGGGATTCCAGGAAGCAGCTGCAGTAGGAGCAGGAGGAGATAATCCCAGTGTGACGGACAGAGATGGAGGGAACGGGACTGGAGAAGGGAGAGCACATCCCCAGGCACACACAGAAGCTCCTGCACCCATGCAGGGCTGGGAGCCACCCCACAAGGGCCTGGCAGCCACCCCACA
>NW_010103437.1:0-4540 GCF_000699245.1 Pterocles gutturalis | reverse complement strand
CCATGCCGGAGGATAAGGATTGGGAGGCGTATAAGGTGCCGCCGACCCGCACCCCGGTCTCCGAGAGGATCACCTCGGTGCCCAACCCGATTACCTTCTTCCAAACCGTCTTCAACTATGTCGTCGACACGCCTGTCACCTTCGTTCGAGGTACCCGCGGCCGTGGCGGGAGGCGGGCCCCGGCCCGGGGGGCCCCGGGCCGGCGGGGTGGCACGGGGACACCAGGACAGGCGGGGACACGGGGCAGAGATGCAAGGACACAGCCACTGAGACAGGCACAGGGAGATGGGACACGGAAGGGCACAAGGACAGGGACCCATACGGACACAGGGACGTGGGACACTGACAAGAATACAGCACGGGTATGGGGACAGACACAGGGACATGGGCGAGAACACAGCATGGACACTGGGACAGGGACATGGGACACTGACGAACACAGCATGGGCACTGGGACAGGGACATGGGACACAGGGAAGAACACAGCATGGACAGAGGGACAGACACAGGCAGGGGACAGCGAGCTGGTGAGTGCTTGACCACAGGGCTGTTGTTGCAGAGTGGATCGAGCGCCAGCAAGCCAAGAACAAGTCCTACTATTACCACCAGAAGTTCCGCCGCGTACCTGACCTGAGTGAGTGTCTGGAGGACGACTACCTCTGCTTCTTTGAGGCCGAAGCACAGTGGAGGAGGGACAGGTATGGCTGTCACTGGGCTGCCCACAGCAGAGCACACTGCTCTGGTTAGCCAGCCGTTGGGAACTGCGGCGGTTGGCTTGAACTCACAGCATTTTCATGCAGTTTGGGGTGTTGAGGCAGCACCTCCTGCTCACCCCATTACAGAACAGCCGTTTCATAGTGCTGCTGTCCCCTGCAGCATGCTAGAGTTGAGTGGGGTGGCATTAGGACATCTTCCTGCACTCCCTGGTTCCTGCAGTGCACTGCAGGACAGACCAGGATCCTCTGAAAAGCCACAACTGACTTTCCACCTTTGTTCAGCCTGTCATCTCTTGGCTGTGGTTGAATTTATCATCTTTCCTGCAGGTTGGTTGATACGGAAATCGTGGAGATAGTTCGGGAGAGGCTGGGTGCATGCAAGCAGAGGGAAGGACCCAACGAGTTCCAGAACTGTGCCAAGGAGAGGGAGCTGCTGGCACAGGTCACCAAGGCCTACCAGGACAGATGTGAGTACAGCAGGGGCCTGCACGCCTCTGCTGCGGTGGGGACAGCGTGCAGGGAAAGGGGTTCTAAGCCAGGTCCCTGACTTCACCTGGAACAGAGGCTGAGTTCTGTTCAGCTGCCGAGGGGCACTCTTCAGCCATTTACTTTCTTTTCAGATGGTGATCTTGGTGTCCATGGCAATGCAAGAACGTGCCTGATGAAGCAGAAGCACAGGATGATGGAGGAGAGGAAGGCACAAGCAGAGGCATCATCTCAGTAGATCTGAACGGTTCGCACCTCCCTGCGTGGTGCTTGTATCCAGTGCCGCATGTTCCCTCTCTGAACTCCAATGAAGCTGTTACCCCCTACAATAAATGTGCAGCCCAGCCCTCTGCCATACAACAGAATCTAGACTCGTTCTTTGAACAGATCTGCAAACACGTTCACAATTCTTCCTTTTTCAGCTCTGCATTCACCTTTGAATTCCAGTTGATCGCTACCATCCTCTGAACCACTATCAGCCCCTAACTCCAGGCGCTCCCGGCTGCCTTCACTGGGATTTCCCCTCGGGACCTCCCCCACCTCCACAAACCAACAGAAACACCCTGTGCTGCTCTGCCCAGCCCCACCAGAGAGCTCCCCGAGTCGGGGTAAAGGCTACACGCTGTGGGACAGCACATCCGCTTCAGAGCTGGTTCTAGACCCCATTTAGGATTAACACATGATTAACAAGGATCAGTGTAACACATCGTGCTATTTCATATGACAGATGTTCAGGCTCTGGCCCAGACCTGAATCTCCTCAAATCCCCAGCAGGGATCTAATCCACCTGCCCAATGCATACACCATCCCATCAACCCAAACATGTAATTTCGTGTTCACTGATCACTTTATTGTCTTGTACAAAACCCACTTAAGTCGTTGCCACAGCAGCTGCCTGGGTTCTCTGCACCGAGACTCTGGTGTGGGTCTTTGCCAGGTGATCAGTGAACTCCTGCAAGAAAAAAAACCACAAAACCCAGTGTTTTATTTTCTTAAGCCACTATCATAGGTTTCTCAGCACTGCACCCCTTTCCAAGAAAACGTGTACGTGGGCGCTGGAGTAGCTCAGATACAACTTATTTTTATTTAATATTTCAAAGCTTTCCCATTTCCTTTGTCCATGAAATGCCATTTTCAAGTATTAATCAAAACTGCACACTGAAAAATCAGGCTCCACCTGGCAGTCAGCTCTGACTGCAAGCCTCCTCTCCCATTATTAAACTGCAAATTCTTTGGGTGCAGCATCTGAACTTCACTGGGCAGAAAGGGCAAGATTTGAGCTGCAAATTGCAGACCTGCTCTTACCTGGTAAGGAGACTTGGTGAACACCGTCTCTTTCCAGAGGTCAGGGGTCAGGTAACTGTAGGTCTTGGAGATGGCATCGAAGGTGGCTTTAGCTACGGACACAAGTCAAATATTGCATGTCACTGCTACAGAAACCCGCTCGCTGGTACCCACCCCGCAGCTCCAGAAATGTGGAATTCAGGAGGGAACAGGGAGACCACAGCATGTCTCTCTGATATACACACAAAATTCGAGTTTCTTTCTCTCTCCAGTTACGACAATTACACTACTTCACACAAGTGCAATCGCGCAGATTGGGAGATTTTTTAGTATCAACGCATGCATAAAAAGACAATTTCCTGTAATTAACTTTTACAGATCTTCGGGATCATCTACAGCAGGACTAACCTGCATTGTAAAAAGGATCAAGTCTCCTGCTTGACTGCTAGAAGCTTTTGATTCAACACAGATTTAAAAACTACTACAGAAAGGGGTGTGTTGTGTCCCCATCAATGACAAAAAACGGCAACACACACAGCTGAGCTACAACCCAAAAACCTAAAGCTTACCAAAGTTGCCAAGTGTGGCAGTGCAGCCCCTGGCTGAGGTGTAGCAGTCATCGATACCAGCCATCATCAGCAGCTTCTTGGGGACAGGGGCGGACACAATCCCTGTACCGCGGGGGGCCGGGATCAGACGCACCAGGACAGATCCACACCGGCCCGTGACCTGCACAAACACGAGGGGTTACAACTCCCAAAACATGCTACAGCACCAGTGCCCAGCCCCAGCCCAGCGAGTCACGCTCACCTTGCAAGGCACGGTGTGGGGCTTGCCGATCTTGTTCCCCCAATAGCCTCGTCGTACAGGTACGATGGATAATTTAGCCAAAATAATTGCCCCACGAATAGCGGTGGCAACTTCTTTAGAGCATTTAACACCAAGACCAACATGGCCATTGTAGTCCCCAATAGCGACAAAAGCCTAGGATTGAAAGAAAAGTCAGGGTCTCTCACCACAGATAACCCAAGGGGTGTGCTCAGCAGCGAACACTCAGTTCACTCTAAGTACAAATCAAAACACCACCTGCTAAAACCCATACAGCAGAGCTCATAGCTTAAGCAGCCCATTTCTTCCCTTAGAGCTCATCCTTCACTCAAAACCAGTTAAGGCTGAAGAACTGGGATTCAGTCCCTTGCTGAACAGCATTCCCTCTTTATACCCAAGACTTCTCTCTCCACCACAGCTCCTAAAAAGCCCACATTGCTGTACAAGTGAGACTTAATTTTCTGTTAGGGCTTTTTCAAACAGCATTTGGACATATTACCTGGGTTTTAAAATTAATACAAGCAACTTGCAAGCTACACAAGATGATCCCCATTCAAATATATTTACTGAACACTATGGAAGAAAGTAAAGGTATCTGAACAGATTTACTCATATAACACAAAAAAAAGCAGCAGACAACATACAGTTTTCAACATAACACAGGAAAAGGGTTACCTTAAACCTGGTACGCTGACCAGCACGAGTCTGTTTCTGGACAGGCATGATCTTCAAGACCTCATCTTTCAGAGAAGACCCCAGGAAGAAATCAATGATCTCTGACTCCTGCAGGATTCGGTCATTTCATCACACAAGGCCGCACTTTTTAAAAAACTGAACACAGCTAGAAGGCTCCCACAATTCTAGTTCAACAAGCTGACACGGAATGCACCACACAACCCCACCATGCCTCACTACACACGACCACATCAGTTCTCAGCTTCTGTTGGTTTACGCCTTCAACTGGAGCACACTTAACCCACCCATCCCCAACAGCAAATGCAGGGACTATTGCTCACTCTGCATTTCAAATTAAGATTCTGCTGCACGTTACTTCCATGTTCACAACAGCTCACCTTGATCGGAAGCGAGAAGAGATAGATCTCCTCAAGAGACTTGATCTTCATATCCTTGACCAGGCGACCAAGCTTGGTGACAGGAATCCACTGGCAAAGAAAACCGTGGGAAAGGGTCAGGGGCAGCCCCAGGTGCCAGCACCCCACGGGCAC